>NW_009930892.1:0-22031 GCF_000696875.1 Nestor notabilis
AGCCGGTGACGGTGGGTTTCCCGCAAGGTATTTCGCGCTGGAGTAGCTCCTGGAGCAATCGGGAGCGACCGGGTGTGCAGCAAGATCTGCCTGGTGTTTTTCACTGGGGGTTCTGCGAGTGGTTCCGCCTTGGGTGTCGTTTCACTGGCCTAAACTCTTACACTGGGGTACTTCAAAGTGGTATTTAACGTTAAAAGTAGGTAGATAGGGTTTGGGGGGGAGGGGGGTTGTGTGTGTGTTTTGTGTATTCTCTTTTTAAACGTGAAAGTAGTGATTGAAGTTAAATGACTGCCCCATTGTTATATGTAGCATAAATCAGTCTCCCTAGTCAGCATAATATTTGTCTTCGCCTCATTTAAACTGTAATGAGCCGTACATAAACTTTGCTAATCACATATATTTTGTTTTTGGCATGCCTGTCATTAAGAACTCAGTTTAACCTACTTGCCTTGCAGCAAATACACAGATTTTATAGTAGGCTGGGCATGAAAGAATATGTTTTGGAGTTTTGGTTTGTTTAAAACAACAGTGCGTATAAGCTGCTGCTGTGAAATCGCTCTTCTGTATTTTATTTAGGATAAATGTAACTTTGAAATACCTTTTCTTTTTTTTTTCCCTCTTACAGGACCCTCCGATACGTTCCTGAAAGCTCCCAAGACAAAATCATCTCTGATGAAGATGTCTTTGAAACACTACTGAAAATATTTAAAGCTCTGTTCATAAATGACTTCCCTAGACAAGCACATATTTTGGCTTTTCTTCCAGAAATCAGATATAAATACCTGGAGTTACTGACTGTGGAGCAGAAGCTGTCAAAAGTACATTCATGTGACCATCAGGGTCAACGTGTGTTTAGCCCAGAGGAAGTTCTGTTTAACACACTAGGGTTCATGGTTAGTCGGGATCGAAGTTCCCTGGCGTCTGCTGGAACTGGAGTCTTTGTTACCAAAGGTTTTGTACCTAAGAGAACAGTTGTATCTATGTACCCTGGTAATGCAGTGTTCTTATTTCTGGTTGAGTTAGATGTGATTTCTGACTTGTCTAATTATAGAATGTCAAAGTGCTACACTAATTTTTATTTCACGGGTTTAATTTCTGTCATCCCTTAACTAAATCACAAGTTACAGTGAATGAGAATATGCCTGTATAAGCTGACTAGAGGTCTTTTGGAAATGAGCTAAGCAGTATAGAGGGGGGGATAATTTTGTTTATTAAAAAAAAACAAACCAAAACCCACCAAACAAAACTAAACCAAAACAAAAGCCCCAAAACTTTCAGTACACAAAGTCTGATTTTTTCAGCTGCTAGAAAAGTTGTTCCATGTTCTTGAAACACAAATGGAGGGGAGCAGTTTCAAGTAGATGAACAATACAGTTAAATTCTTGAGGGCTTCTGTTGAATAAGGATCTGAGAATGAGGTTTTGAGATACCCACACAGATCAGCAGACATGACTATGAACTTCTTCAAAGCAGAAAAATGCAAATTGGAGAATGAAAGTAAAACCTTTATTTAGCAGAACTCTCTTCCATAAAGCATATTTTATGGAAACTGGCATTTCTCTGTTCCTCCTGCTCATTTCTTGGACCTGTATTTGCTTACATTTAAAAAAAAGTAGTAATTCTGCCAGGATGGCCAAGCTAGGACAGCTCTGCTGAAGTGCTCCGGGTTTGTTTCCATCTCATCCATCAATAGCATTGTTCCGTGCACGTGGTCCCTCGCTTCTGCAGCATTGCCAGTCAAGACTAGTTGAAGCACTGGGCAGCGGAGCCTGTTTGTGCCGTGGCAAAGCAGGAGTGTGGCCATTACCACTGACTAGTAAACTGATTAGTGGTCAAATGACAGTCAGGGAATGAGCCTGCCACCTTGCAGCTTGCTTCAGATTCCAGGCACATGCTGAATGTGAGAGTAGGCTCACTGAGTCCCCGGTAGTGGCTTATCTAGCAACACAGAGGATGAGCTGTTGCCATGCCTTCCTCTTTCAGGGGCATGAAGAGCTGCAGGGTTGCTGGTTGGGGAAGGGACCCTGTGGAGAGAGCAGGTCAGTGCTCTCCTCGTTCGGCAGCAAGTGCAGCCTGCTGGCGGGGGCTTCACCCGCCTCCTTATGAGATAGCAATGAAGGGTTTCTGCAGAGGGTTGCAGAAGATGTAGTGGGTGTGTGTGAGAGATGTGGGACTGCAATGTCATGAAAACTTGCAAGCTAGTCTGCAGTCACTTCTCTGCGCTTGGAACCCAGGGCAGGTTAAATCCTGTCCGTAGATTTGGGAAATGCTCTGCTGAAATAACCTGTGTGTTCTTGGTTTGGCATTTCCCTCTCCTGTTCCAAACAAACTGCAGTCTGGGTAGTGGAGGGGGGTGTCTCAGGTTCTTCGCTGTCTGTATGTGCGCTTCTCAAAGAACCCTGGCACAGCAGTAGCAATACAGCTTAATGTCTTCAGCTGCACTTTCCTAAACAAACTTCACTTCATGTTTTCCTCTACAAAGCAGGCCAGTTGGCTGTGATGCTTTATCTACCTCTCACATTGATTCTGGACAAAGGCCTTCTCTTTCATGATTTCCTTCAGTGGCTTTTCTCTTTGGAATATCTCAATTTATGTAGCATTGGCATGTTTTTGCATCCCACAAAATGTGTCTAAAAGCTTGTAGGTTAACAAGTGTAAATGTTACTAACTGAGAGAGGAGTTCTATCCCTGCTGTCTCCGTCAGGTTTCTGTGTGGATGGGACTGGATGGTATCATAAGCCCATTCTGACAATTAACTTACTTTCTTCTGAAATAACCATATCTGTCTTGCAACAGGTACGGTATACAGAAAGCATGAGCCCATCTTTTTCCAGTCCCTTGGCAATCCCTTTATTTTTAGGTGCATAGATGGTGTCCTTATTGATGGGAACGATAAAGGACTATCAAGATCAGTGTACAGGTAAGCAGTCAAAAGAAATGGGGTATTGCCACTCAACTGATTTCAAACAGTGGCACTAATAGTCTCAGTTCCCTTTTTTTTATCCTAAGTCAAGTTACATTTGAGCATCGTCCATCTATGTGCACAAGGGTAAGATCTGCTGGATGGGATCCTTTATGTACTACTTGTGTCTTAATCTGTGATGCCAGTGAGAGGTGTTTTGATGTACAGAAACTGTTCCCTGCAAATAAAATAGTTTAATAGGAGCAGGATGTAGCATAAAAGTTTTTAAATGCTTCTGAGCTGTTCAAATCTGTTAGTGTATTAAAAAAAAAGAAAACCAGACTAAAAGGCCTCTATATACACTTGCTAATACCACAAAGGTGACTCTGGTAACTCTGGCTCTGGTCTACAGGGTGACCAGCACTTAGGAAGAGATCAATAACTCTTACAATAATGATAATCATTATTATCTCACATTGGAAGGGGCCCATGAAACCATCAAGTCCAACTCACTGCTCCTTGCAGGACTACCTAAAACTAAACCATGTGACCCAGAGCATCATCCAGACACTCCTTGAACTCTGATAGTGTTGGTGCTGTGACTGCTTCCCTGGGGAGCCTGTTCCAGGCACCGGCCACCCTCTCAGTGAAGAACCTTTTCCCAATGTCTGGTCCGAATTCCCCTGACACAGCTAGGCTGGACTGTTCCAGCTACCTGGAAATACAATTTGTAGCAATTTGTGTTCAAATATGACATGAAAACAAAATTAATAACAAGCAAAATGGCCTAAAATAATTCCTAATTTGAATAGTGATGCCTACTAGTACCAGATTTTTATCTGGGAATGAGTTTGAAGTTGATATTGTCATGATCCTTCACATCTTTGAGGTGGATGAGATGCACTGACACTTCTGAAATGGCAAGTTTGGTGCCGATTTCTGGAACTGTACATGGTGCTTTTGTACCAGTTCTTCCAACAGAGTCTGAAAGGTAACACACACTAGTGGGAGGTTTAAATGTACTTCGAAAGTACCAGCGAGGTGCTAATCCAGCACACGTGCCCACAGCGCTGTCCTGTCTCCCACGTGGGTTGGACAGCTATGGCTTTGCTTGGTGACCGTGGCCATTTCTGCAGGGGACAGTACAGAGTACCCTTAAGTTAAGCGAAGGAGCTGTGATTCCTGTTACAGCTGTTGGTCCTTACAGGTCTTGCTGCAGAAGAGACCAACTTGGCCCGTTTCAGATGAGCGATGAGAGCTGGCTTACAACTGCCCTGCAGAACCCACTGGCGGTGGGACAGTATGTCAACAACTGCTCACATGGTAAGTTACCAGGTATATTTTCCAGCCTTGAGTTTGTGTTTATGGGTATAAATTATTTTGGAAGTGACACAGAGAATCAGATGCTGATCCTGGGGGACAGTAGTGCTGTTTAAAACAAGATAAACACTTAATGGGATAAAGACTTGCCAACAAGGCCTGTTGTGACAGCTGGGTGTTAGAATCCTTCAGTGCAGCAACACTTCAAATATCTTTGTGCTTTTCTCACTGACTTCCCCAGTCTCCCTCCTGGTATGTAGAATTAAAAGCACACATCCCAAAATGTGAGATGGTGGGAAAGGATGTCTGGCAAAGGACTGTATAGCTGAGGCAGCACACAGTTACAAAATTACCATATACAGAGTAACATATACGGTAAGATTCTGTCACTGCTCAGTTTGAGCTATAAACTTCTTTTAGACTTTCTTACGTTTATGTGCAAAATCTAGGAAACTTGGTATGATCTTCATGTAGGGCATGAAGAAGGAAACTCTCATGAAGTATGTGTTGGTCTTAAAGGTCTGGGGGAATAAAGAACTCATGGGAATGGTCGTGACACAGAAGGTTGAACTGCTACCATACCTTCTGCTTCTAAGTGGCTTTCAAAGCCTCCATTAGACTAAGAATACCCTGCTTCCAGGCTGCATCCAGAAGGTATGCTAAGGAACTGGCATGGAAACAAAAGCCATCCCATAAAACTGTTTTCTCCCAGGCCCAATGTCCGTGTAAAGAAAATTCTCTTCTTCCTGCTGGGCAGATGGTGAATTCTATCTCTGGCTGTATTTATGACAAGTTCTGCCACCAGGAATTATTTTTTTAAGATTTAAGTGTATATTAACAACATTTAGCAATGCAGAGAGCTACCCCTGGCACTACGCAAATTGTGCCCCTTCATATACATGTTGTTTAATGAGATAATCCTGTTGAATGCAATAAGGATAAATTAAAACTCCTTTTTTGTTGTTGTATATCTTGTGTATATCTTGCGTCAGTTCAAAGCAGGACTTCAGAGGAGTGTAGTAGCTCCCAACAGAGGCATGGTTTTCAGGTACTTTTGCAGCAGTACATTTCATGTTTTTTACACATCTTTAAACCCCGTCTAAGATTTTCTCAGTATCACAGAGACTTTTCTTTTTATCTTGTTTCTAGAAAAAGCAGCCAACGTGTGTTATCAGGAGTTTGATGTGCCAGCATATTTTCCAGTAGAGCTGAAACAGTATCTTCCAAATATCGTCTACAGCCACGACGTAGAGAGGTTAGCAGTGAATCAAAGAGCTCATAGATTTCTGTGATACAAAGCATACTGCATGTGTAAAAAAGACAAACTTGGTTGAAGAATAATGTTATTCCATATGAAGATGAGTTACTTGAAAGCACCTGTATGAAAAAGCTAGTTCTTTGAGTAACTAATTTTAAGTGATTTACAAGACTATTTCTTTTTTTTTCTGTTTCCATGTCTTTATAAATGAGATCAGAATAGCTTTGAAGACATGTTTTTACAAGCAGGGGTTACACTGTAGTGTGACTCTTCCGAATCCAGTAAGGCACTAGTTATATTTTGCTTGTATCACAGTACTGAGGATTTTGAGTATGTATTTCAAATGCAGTTAGCAATCCTGGACTAGTCAAAGCCCTTCTAAGGTAGTTGAGATGTAGGCTTCTTACTCTCCTGTTTTCCAGTCTTTATTATGTGAGAAATAAACAGATTAATTTGCAAAAAAAAAAAAAAGCTCCTAAAACTAATCTATATTGAGGCAAGTGCAATACTCTGCAGTATATAGGCATGTGACTTCTAGTTACATTGCACAATTACAGCATCCTCATTATGACCTGAAATTCCACCTCTTTTAGAAATTAAAACACTTAGAAATCTTTCTCAGATTTTTGTTTGGAAATGGGGGAAAAGCAACAATTATATGAATATGTACAAGAAGCAGATTAGACAACAAGAAGAGACAGTATGTCTGAGTGTCCTGTACTGGGATGTAGTCAGTAACTATGAAGCTATGAGAAAGTAAGTTGTAATGGTGGTGCTGAATTTAATACAAAAAAGAAATTTCATCTAGAGGATGTGTAAGGATTTTAAAGCAGATCATCTAGATTTTTTATGTAATTCTGGAGCTATTTTAAAACTCTTGAAATTTTCTTGGAGAAACAGTGCATATTGGAAAACTGGCTTTTCTGATTAAACTTAGACTTTGTTGAGGCAAGGTTAGACACTCTTGTAATCTGCAGATAAATAAATGAATGCTAATAAAAGAAACTGTAAGACTGAACTTTCAGGAAGCCTTGAATGCTGTGCTTGAAATGTGAGAGCACAGTGAGCAGAGCTAAGCTACGGGACCATTTCAGGAAGGGGAAATTTTGCTCTCTTCCTTGGAATCTCTCCCAGAAAATAAAGTCAGTCATCAGTTCTCCCAGTGTACAGTTACTAGATGGAAGATCCCATCTGCTTCTAGCTGCTTGTTTTGATGCTGATATTTACAGTGCTGACAACATAGGTAACCTGGTTTCTAAATCTTCTTCTATCTTGTAAAAGAGTCCTTAGTACTTATTTACTGTTTTGTTGTTTGATTTGTTCCAAAATGGCCTCACAATGTATTTCTTAGTAGTGGGGGCTGTGTGGGTTGGTGCTGTTCTTCACTTTCACATTCCTCAGCATCAGAAGAATGTGCTCTCCTTCCTGGGATAGATACTCAGCTTTAGGGCACGGTCATTTACTTAAGAAGCTGGGGGGCCGGTTCCTAGATCTCTCTGTAAGAAAACTGTTTGCCAGCCACTGATTAGGGCTCAGGATTTGTGGAGAATTCAATCATCACTGTCAGTCACAGCAGGTCTGTGATGTAGTTCAGAAAGTGAACTACAGAGAGTGGGTTTAGCCAACCCTCACCTGTAGGTATCCCTAGAGGAATGATTTCGCTCCGTGAACCTTGCTGTAGCTTCTGTCTAAGTGTCTTTTTCTCTATCTTGACTAATTCTTTTTATTTCTGAATAATTTTGTGAGTAGAAAAGTTATTTACATACCCACAGAGGGTGTGCTTTTTATTTTTTGTAATTATATGGGTTTGCTTATACTTGCTATCTGTATTTCAGTGTTGTTTTTCCAGGCTCCCTGGCCTGTGTTATGCACAGGTATCATGGTTTAAGCCCGTTAACTCAGAACCACGCAGCTGCTCACTCACTCCCTCTTTTCCCCCTACTCCCACGTGGGATGGGGATGAGAATCGAAAGAGCGTAAACCCTCCAGGTTGAGATAAGAACAGTCCAATAACTAATGAATAATACAAAACTATTACTGCTACTACTACTAATAATAATAAAACTAATGACAAGGGAAACAACAAGAGGAGAGAATGTAAAACTAAAAGAGGAAAGGAAAAAAAAACCAATAAACACAAGTGATGCACAATACAATTACTCACCACCCACTGACCGATACCCAGCCCGACCCGAGCAGAGATTGGTAACTTCCGGGTAACTCCCCCCAGTTTCTATACTGGGCATGACGTGCTGTGCTATGGAATACCCCTTTGGCCAGTTTGGGTCAGGTGTCCTGTCTCTGCTTCCTCCCGGCTTCCCCTCCTCTCTGGCAAAGCATGAGACTGAGAAAGTCACTGGTCAGAGTAAACATCACTGAGCAACAACTAAAAACATCGGTGTTATCAGCGTTGTTCCCAGGCTGAAAGTCAAAAACACAGCACTGCACCAGCTACTGGGTAGGAAAAAAATAACTCACAGCTGGACCTAGGACAATATTACTCCCAGAAGTAATCCAGAGACATTGTTTTAGCTCCTTGCCACGGAGAGTTAAAAAAAAACAAAACAAAAATCAAAGGGAAATGTCATCGTTCACATGTTTTGCTTTTCTTTTTTTACAGCCACCTGCGGTGCATTGTGCTTGTCACTCTCAGGGACATCAAGCAAGGAGAAGAACTTTTTTCTAATTATTACACTGTTGTCAGCTGAATTAATAAATTCAAGACTGAAGAAATCCGTGTCATTAAAATAGTTTCTGAGTGTGTACTTCAAGCTTCACGAGCATTTCTACATGTTGGAAGGCTGTAGTTTTACCATGTAGAAAGCAAGCCGCAGGCTTGCAATTCCCTGAAAATTATGCATTTGATGCAGAGGTGAAGGTGAAAGTGGTTCAGTGAAAGGTTCCTATCATATGGCAACTTTCGCAGCTTTTATTCTCCAAGAGAGAGAATGATGTCATGTGCCATATAGCTGGGGGAAATAACGCTAACCAAGTGTGCTGTGTGTGTTTGAATGAGTTACCGACATAAACAGAGCCAGCCGTTCCTACGTTAATTCTTGCTGCTGTCTGCAAACTGCCTTCAGAAAGTAAACAGACAGCTTGTCAGTGCTTCAGTCTGGCTAGACAGCTTGGGAAAGGAAAATCATCCTAGCATTTACTGCGAAAACTCCAAGTAAGCATCCCAGTGAATGAATATGTGGTTGGCATAAGTTCAGGAGAAAGGAGGGGCAGGAAGCGGTGTGCTCTGATGCATCTGGCAGTGGTTGTGGCAGCCGGAGTCCCTGCTTCGCTACAGAAGCATCTAGTCTCTTGTTCAGAATGCAAAGCTTTTTGGTGTTGGTGTTACATGGTCTCCTTTCCAAGCCTGAACCTTGTCCTTCATATTCATCTGGAAGCCCTTCCAGCCAGAGGAGGCTGGCTTTTTCAGGAAGCTTTAAATATCAGAGCTGTGAGGGAGCGGCATGTGGCTCAGTGTGGTTGGACAATTTTTGTGGAGATGCTGGGGACAACTTCTAGTGACAATCCTTGTGTCTTCACTTACATGGTAGCAGATGAGAGCAGGCAGCGTTCTGCAGCCTATTGAAGGGGATGCTCATCCTCTGCCTGAGTATCCCTTCTCTCTAGAGCAGGATTGTCCCCAGCGCCCCAGATGGAAGTCACAGGGAATCTCCCAACCCCTGGAGAGGAGGCTGGTCCCCAGGGTGCCTGCCTCAGCAGGTCGGGGCTCATGGGTACGTGGGGAATACTGGTCTCAGCATGCCAGAAAGGCAAGTGCTGTTGTGTTCCCCAGGCTGAGATGCAATCAGGTGAGGGCATGGATTACCTCAGCTATCTCATTATACACTTGTTCACACTTTTAAATGACCGGGTTTGGAAGCATACTCCTGTCTGACAGCTGTGGAGCTTAGGTTTACAGCTCTGTTACGGAGAAAGGTTTGCTTTACTGCACTTGCTGCCTCCTGCACATGGACGGTGCGCAGCCGTGGAGGACCACAGTGCTCAAATGCAGGCAGCCTGTCACTGTCAGGGTACTTGGGACTGGCTTCTCCTCACTGAAGTACTGAAACCCGGCAGCCTGCTTCGGGGACTGCTCAGACACGAGGGGAAGCGGGAGCTGGCCTCAGCGGGCAGCAGCAGCTGGATTCTGTCTGCTGGTGGCTGCAGAGGGCCAAAAAACAGGAGGAGGAGGAGGTGCAGTCAGGCCGTGCTGTTGAGCAAGAAGCAGGACAACACAGGGACGGAGCAGGAGAGAGTAAATTGGGAGAGTAGAAATAATGGTGCCATAAAGTACTGCAGCCTGTGAAAGGGCTCCAGGTATGTCAGATCTTCCTTGTCATCTTCAGCTTCATGTGTGTCCGTTAAAGGTGAAGGTCATTCTAACCCCGTGTGTGCCCACTCATTGCCACCAAAAGAACACCGCCGGTGCCTGAGAGGAGGACGTGTTCTGACGTTGCATGGGACGCACTCTGATAATAACCCTGTAAAATTCTCTGTGCAATCTGTTTATAATTTGTTAATAAGAAATTATTTGCTACGGTAAGTACAATCTCTCTCTTGAAAGATGATTTGTCTGGGTGATTTGGAATACCCTACAAACAGGGACTTACATTGCTAACTTTGCCTCTATGCACCTGTACACTTAGTGGTAGAAGGAGGAAAGGGAAATCGAGCTAAAACTGAAGGAAGATTCAGTTACTGATAAGGCAGATCTGCGAAGTCTGTCTCCCAGATGTGGACCCATGCATGTGTTAAATACTGGACTGATTCAGGATGGCATCTATGTGTTGCCAGCTGTGACATGCAGGCTGGGATCCTCTGTGGGGATCTCCAACTGCCTCAGGCCTGGCTGGGATGGAGTCCCGCTTCCCTGCAGCATCCCTCATGGAGCGACGTGTTGGCACTGGGCTGGGTGCCGGTGCCAGGCAGTGCTTTGGCTGCTGCCGAGCACTGCTCCCAGCACAGCATCCAGGCTGCCTCCCCAGCTCTCTTCCCCAGCAGCCAGGGGTTGAAAGAGGCTGGGAGGGGGCAGATCTAGGACAGCTGTCCCACGCTGACTGTCCCAGGCTGACCAAAGGGACATTCCATACACTAGGATGTCATGCTCAGCAATAAAAGACAGGAGAAAGGAGCGAGGGGGGGCATTTGTTATTAAAGCATTTGTCTTGCAGACCAGCCGCCCCGTGTGCCGAGGCCCTGCTTCCCAGGCAGTGGCTGCACGTGTCTGCTGATGGGCAGTGTAGAATATTCTTGTTTACCTTTGCTTCTGCACGGCCTTTGCTTTTCCTTTATTGAACTGCCTTTGTTTGGACTCACGATTTCTCTTCATCCTGCTTTCTCCCCTGCTGTCATGCTGAGGAGGGGAGTGCTACTGCAGCTTGGTGGGCACCTGGTGTCCAGCACAAAAGCAAAACCAGGAGCACATGGGGAAGATCGACAGGGCCACCACTGCACTGAGGGTTTAAGGCTTGTTTTTCCTGCATTTGTCTAACTCCTTCCCCCTTTGGTAGATGTCCTGGTACTCCTGCTGCTGCCAGCAGGGATGTCCCTGATAGCAGGCACCCGAGTGCAGCTTGCCAACCAGGGTGAGGTTGAAAGGCTGAGACGCATAACATGGGGGGCTGAATCCATGTCCCCCCTCAGCCGGAACACCCCTCAGCAGAAACATGAGGATGGAGCCCTTGAGGCTGCAGTATCGATTTGGAAATGCTGAGCGACAGCTGCTGCTGTTTGGATGGTGAAATCAGATTTTGGACTAAAGGTGGTTGCATCCAGAGGCACCCAGCTGGTCTCACCAGCTGATGCTGAAGAAAACGGGTCTGCAAGTCTCTGACTTCTTGGCTCAAAAGGTGAGGCTGGTGGCAACAGTTGCTGCGATTCTCCAGGAGGCTGTTAACTGGGGATTTGACATGGCAGAACAGAGGTGCTTGAAACATCAGGAGCTGAGCTAACAAACCTTGCAGGGGTGCTGCAGACTCACAGGAAGAATAGAGATGTCACACAGCATGAGAGAAGGAGCTGCAAAGGATAAGCACAAGAACCAAAAACTCACTCTAAACCAGCAATTCTTAACCAAGCTACTGAAGTACCTGGTGATGAAGGTGCTGAACTGTCACCAGTGTGATTTGGAGCAGGTGGGCATGAAACAACCCTTGTCAGGCTTCCTGGTCAGCACACCTCTGTTTGAAATGGCTGTTAGTGTGGTGAGTCCACCCTGAAGCGCTGCCCTGGGGAGTGACTGGTGGCAGCTTGGAGGACATGCGGCCCTCAGCGCTTTGTTCTTGGAGCTGTTCCATCCACCACCACTGGTGTGGCCACGGAGAGAGAGCTCAAGGCAAACTGCATCTCCCTGCTGCGGCGCTTCGATGTGGAATGGCTGAGAATGCGTTTGCAAGGCACTAACTAAAATATGATCTGCTGAACTGCTGAGGGTGCGTGTGAGGGTGCTGAGGCGCTGGCTCAGGCTGACCAGAGAAGCTGTGGCTGCCCCATCCCTGGCAGTGTTCAAGGCCAGGTTGGACACAGGGGCTTGGAGCAACCTGCTCTAGTGGAAGGTGTCCCTGCCCATGGCAGGGGGTTGGAACTGGATGAGCTTTAAGTTTTCTTCCAACTCAAACCATTCAATGATTCTCTCTCTATATATACATATACAGTCATATATATGCATAGGTGTGTATACATTTATATACACACACACATATACACAGGTGTGTTTCCATACAAGTACACGTGTCTAAGTGGGCCTGGTGTAGGGGCTACAGTTCCCCAGACAACTCCCAGAGCACTCTGGTAGGAGAAGAGGGGGAAAGGTGTGAGCGTGTGTAAACCCTGCTGCATGCCTGTCCCTCCTACCCTGCTCTCAAAGCCCACCGTTCCCTCCTGGCCACTGCTCACCGAACCCTGCCATGGGCTGATCTGACTTGCTGAGACAGCACAAACCTCAGGCTCTCCCCCTTGTTTTGTGCTTGGCTGTCACAGGGAGCTGGTAGAGCTCAGAGCGCCCAGAGCGAGCCAGCCCGCAGGGAGCCCGTAGGTGGTGGCTGCGAGTTGCTAATTTAACTCACTGGATGTTACGAAGCTATTCTCTGACACTTCTATGTTGCATATAAAGGCGATGCTGTGCTCACCTGACAGCCTCTTGCTTCCTGCCGGGCTGCTCCTCTCCTTCCCTGTGGCAGTGCTGGAGCTCTCCTGGCGACACAGGAGACGCAGTCAGTCACTGCAGCGAAGGCGAGCGATGCGCAGCAGCAGCGGCGTACGGCACGGAGGCAGAGGAGCCGGTGGGGGTAAGCACGATGCCGCAGGGCAGGCCGGCAGCAGGAGAACACGTTCGTCCTGGCCTCTGCCCTGGCTGGGGTCCAAGGTTTGCCGGGAGCAGTAAGTTACTTCTCCTGAAGTACTTTAATTACAGAGAGGGAAGGGAAACCCAGGAACTAGTAAAAAGTGCTTTAGCAAATGCGTTGCTGGGGTTTATGCTTCTGGTCTTTGATGCCTCGTGTTTCATGCACAAAACAAGGACGTGGGCACCCAACAGCCAAACACCCTAAGGACTTCAGGGGCTGCTCATCTTTTTCGTGGTAGAAGTGGATGTGTCCTTGCTACCTGGTAATGAAGAAGTCAAGATTCTGTAAAGGACCATGTGTGTCAAAGCTTAAAACCTTGAGCTTTAGGAAGCAATGTTTCCTAACCTAAGTTTTGAAAAGCTGAGCAAATCAGATTGTGTCTCTAAAGGAACTTGGTTCATTATAACACAGAAAAATCACACCCCCTGAGAGACCCTTCCCCTCAGAGCCCCTGCACTTCAAACATGCATAGCAAAATAACTATGAATCTTGTCTTTAGATGGCAAGAGAGAATGCAAGAGCCAGTGATTGTAGATACAGACTGTTACACACACAGAAAACAGCGATTCTCGCTGTTTAGTGTACGTAAGAGGGCAGCTGGCAGGCTGAGGTTCTGCTGCCTTTGTGGAACTACCACCTCACACCCGACTTCGCACAAATATGAACCAAACGGTATCTCAACCCTGTGTGTGACTGGCTCATTGCACAGCAGATGAACCATCCCACATTTGGGACATCCCCACATTACTTCAATAGAAATGCAAGTTGTTGAAGTAACTACTGTGTTGGGGGAAGAGTTTACATTACATATACACACCCACTAATTAAAACCATTTTTAAGACTCCAGCATCACATGGCTAACAACTGCACCAAAACAAGGACGAGATGGGGCCAGTCATTATAACCTGTTCAACCACCACTGATCTTTATGCTGAACAACTAGAGGAAGGGAGGTGCAGCTTGTCACCAAAGTTTTGGATGGGTGTTCTGTTTTGCACCTCTACCAACCACCACTACAGAAACTTGTCTGGCATCTCCCCATCAGGGGACGTAAAGCTCATTATGTTACTTGGCAAATTACAATTTTTCCTTTTTGGGATGGTATCAGCTTGTATCCTGTCTCATTAAAAAAAAAAAAAATAACCATTTCTCTGCCTGAGGCTTTACTGTGCCAGAAACAAGCACATTACACCTAGGGAAGTAGATCCTTTGACAGAATAGGTATGCAAGATCCTACAATATGGGGCTTTTCAGGGTCCAAGGTTAGTGTTCATTTTCTTGAGGCAAAGGAAAATCAAGACAAAAAGCATTTGAAATGGTTTAACTTTGTCATTAAAGCCTAAATCGAGTGGAATTTTTGTATTCTCACCTGTAATCCAGATTGCTGCAGATTTAAGGATTTGGACAAACTTTCTTCCACCAGAGAACAGGAATGCGGGTCCCCCAGTGCTCACCTTGCACTCCGAATGCTGGGTTACACTGCTGGGATAAGTTACTCTGAGGAGACGTTCAAGTCCCGTCTACAATTTTGCTATATTTAAGCCACAATGTTTTCATGTTTGAGGGAAAACTCACTTTTACCTGCATCACGGCATCTGTCACTCTTCTCTCTGTACACTGGGTTGCGTGGCAGCGTGCGCTTTAGCGGTACCTGGAGTTCTTAAAGTCCATTCAGTCACTGCTAAGTTATTTCTGAAAATGAGGTAGCAAACATAGTGCTGATGCACGAAAAGCTTCACAAGCAAAGAAAGGTTTCCAGACATTTATTTCTGGAACTGTACACCAGGTATTAAAGTACAACAAATACAAAATAAGGCTCAAAAAAATCAGTGTTTATGTACAAATATTAAAACCAATGCAACAACAGCGACTTCCTCTTGAACATCTGATACTAAAACATGTTCCGATTGTCACTAGATTTGTTGTTATGCACAGGGTATGTACTTTGAACTGAGAATAACTAGAATCTCTGTTTTATTAGGAGGACTATAACCATTCCTACTGTATTCTACAAATGAAAAGTATTTTCCTCCTTTTTTCAATGAAAAATAGAAATAAAAAAAATAGTAACCTTGTCATTACTTTATAAATTACTGTATTTAGTTTCCCTGTCTGTAGACAATGTGCTTGTAATGCTGGGCAAATAGTGTCCCTGTTGGTCAGTTTATCCATTAGTTTACATTCAGAGTTGAAATATTCACTATAGACTTTGGTTAAATTAAGTAGTATCGCTATGTTCTACTTGATCTGAAGTTTTCCTATGTTTTTGACCCTCAGTTTTAAAAATTAAAAACAGGAAACAACTGCACAATTCATTGACCTAATTGTACACAATTTAGTATTCTTCTAACAGTATTGTACATCCTTCAAGTAAATTCAGCGGCATGACAAGAGGAAAACTAAACATTTAAAAACCTATCATGAGAAGACGTATGACTTATCAAAGTAAAAGTATTGCTATAATCACAGCACCAGTTACACTTCTAAATGAATCAGCTACCCTCTTCAGGTTCCCCTGTACATACGAAGGATACATCTACCAACACTGCAATTGCCCATCACGGATTTTTTGGTTTGTCTGTAGGAAGAACAAGTGTGGCAAAGGACAAAGAATTCATCACAGTTTGTTAGAAGAATTGTGCTTCACCATCGACGGACCAAGGCAATGTAATTTCTTCATACCGCTGCAGTTCAGTTATCTTCATGCTGACTTTCAAAACACAATTCTTTTAATAAACAGTAACAAGTTCTCCATTTAAATGTTTAAACTGAGAGAAAAATAAGTAAGTCCAGCTTTTAAAAGGAAAGTTCAATAAATAGCTATTTTACATGGATAAAGTCATAGTGGTACAAATTTATGAATGTCACATCAAGCATGCACAAAAATGTTACTATACACGGAAGTAGTCAGAAAATATTGAAATAGATATCTAAAAAGATATGAAGAATTTACATATTTACAAAAACTTGCAAATTATTGCCTCATTTTAACAAGGAATTAAAAGTAAACGATACCAGCTAGCTAGCCAACAGGCTAAATATGATCAGCATTTAAAAATCTATTAGACTAGCCGGAATTCATTTTTCTCTCATATCATTTTCTGAATTTTGGTCAAAAGTCTTTATTAAATAACTAAAGTGTCCATTCAACTTGCTGCTACCCAAACCTTAGACAAGCGTCTGTCTACATTAAGAGCCCAGCAATGCATAGATAAACTGAATATATTACTGCATCAGCTAATGAGAATGGGCATGTTCATTTAAGTGCAACTGGTATAAGCATTCAGTCATCTTTGTATAATGATTTCTGTACAGACCAGCCACTCACTGTAAACCCATAGATAAACTTGAATGTATAACAATGGAAGATCATGGCCAGTATTTTACAAAATTACACAAAACGTGCTGATTCATAAAGAAAAGAAACCAGGTACAAAGTTCAGCACAAAACGCAGCAAGAAGCTGACAACTTGGCTAAAAATGTCAAGAGTACAACACAGGGCCAAGGCTACCCGTTATTTACTGTGTACTTACTAAAGTTACATATTTCAGATGTTTAAGTTAAGAACTGATTACAAAATCATCTCTACTTTTGTCCACTGTGCTAAACTAATTTGTCTTTAATATGGTAAATGTGCTATTGCATGAACACTTAAAAGCAATCTTCATTACAATGCTGTAAAGAGAACTCCACATGCTGCATCCCAAACTCAGGATGTCAATGCAGTTCACAGTATGCATAATAAATACCCTCTTCCCTTTCAAATATTTAAGTCACTACTTTCTAATTACTCAGCATAACCTTGAAGCAACCATTACAAATATCAACAACACAAACTTAATCATTTGAATAATGAAAACAAATCAGTGGCAATTAAATCTGTAATACACACAGTGCAAAGAAAAAGCATGGAGGGAAAGGGGTCATTCTATTGAAGTGAGGTTCAGATTCTCACTGAAAAACCCTGTAAATTGTGTGCTACAACGACATGTTGCAATCCAGTCCTATGTTTGGTTTGACTTCCCTGCAGGAATTAGAACAAACGTTAGCCAGACAAGCTTCCTGGATGGCTAAATTGCACTCAATGTTTAAAATAAAAAATTAATGGAAGTTAAGTAGCTGCTGAGAAACATATTTAATTATCCCTTCCTATTTGACCAATGGAGCGAAGCGCCATTTTTAAGCCAATGACTTGCCTAAACAAATAAATGCAATCCATACTAAAGAAAAACTTTAAATTACATACTTCAAGGTTCTACTATTTCTATCTAAACTAGACAGTCCCTCAGAACTGTAACACTTTGAACTGCAGTGCTCCAAACAATTTAAGATGTCTTCCAAATGTAGACTGTTTAGTGGTAAATCCCAAGCTGTGCAGACTGTAGCTTTACACACCACCAGCTGTCTTAGGAAAGTTTAGGTACACGATTACGTTACTCTCCAAGGTTGTGGACAAAACCCATCCAAACACAAGATAGCCTAAATTGCATCTGTTTCAGCCAGTAATTTTGAAGTACACAGACACCTATGGCAGCATTATTACTTCTGTGTAAGGTAGCCATGGCCTGTAGTTTTTTGCAATGGCATCGAAGTGTAGGTCTTCACACTTTACCCACGTTAAGTCCCTTGTGCTAGCTTCCACCAAGATGAACTTGCTGTTTTGTAAACTGAAGTGCTCTAGTTTAGTATCACATGAGAGAAGGTTCCATTTAAAAAACATCCGTGTATGTTTGTGCAGTTTAAATTAAAGAAACCCATCCCTGCCTTTATAAGAAAAAAAAAATAAATGCTACATTGAGCAGGGATCAGCATCGGTACCTGTAAACATTGTTATTCCACTGCATCCGTCACAGCAAAAGTAACTTAGACTAAAAAGCCACTCCAATCCATTCAGAACTTCTGTGCTGGTTTTGAAATGGTGGCCTCCGTCTACAGGCTTTAAAAAAAAATGGAAGCAGAGCTTAAAGCTGCACCACAGAGTTCTCTGAGTCCCAAACGCCGCCTAACATCCTATGACATTTCCACATTTATGGACTGAAAAAAGAAATTACTCTTGATAAATCAAGATATAGTTCTATACATACAAAGACATCACTGATGTCATAAAGTTCAAACTTCCAGTGAAAGACTAAGCAAACCTGATAGCTCCCATCAAGTTTACTACTGCATAAAGTACCCACTGTTTAGTTTTCCACAGTCATTCTGAGTGAAGGGCAGCATGTTGGTGAAGAGCATGGGTGCTGATAAAACCATTTGTTTCATTTGCAGATAGACTGCTGAAGTCAGCCACTGAAACAGCCATTTTGGCACTGGTAATATGGTGTGTGTGGTTCTCAAAGTCTACACCGAGGTTATTTACAGAGACATCATTCATGAAAGATTCTGGGACAGCAATACCCATTTTCAATCTCTTTGCAGGCCTTTCTGTCTCCTCACTGCACATGTTCATTGGGTTTAGCTCTGAGTGATAAAAGCCAGTCTCAAATAAATTAAAACAATCACTTTCACCATTGCTAGGCAAGTTGAGCAATTCTTCTGTTCCAACAGGCACATGATTAACTGGTGCTCGGGGTAAGCTGTCCATGGGAGGAAAGGCATCATCCAGGCAGTTCACATCTGAAGTATGGCAGACTGTAGCTACACTGTTCGTCAATGCTGAAAAAAAGATGAACACAAATGCAAACGAATTAGCTGTCTGCATAGTTAAAACTAAAAGATTTCTTTTTTTCTTGATTTACCTGTCAACTCATTGGCAGTGATAGAGTTCAGAATGCTCAGCTGTTGATCGGGAATAGTTTCTGTTCGATTATTAGATGTTAAGGCTGAAGAATGCACAGCTCCACCAAGGGCTTCTGCTTCATCTACCAAACGATCCATGTAGTCCCTAAAAGAATTTTGCATCCATAATGTTATTACTTAACAGGACAACAAAGCCTAAAAATGATGGATTTAATTTCAGCTGCCGCAGCCATGGCAGCATTACACTCCAATGACAGCAGGGAAAAAAATAATCCACATTTATGATTTGTAACAGAAAACACATTCCAAGAATGTTTTACTTACGTAACTCCTGGATGATGGTTATATCTCTTCTTTCCAAATCTTGTTTGCTGAGCAAAGTAGTCATAACGTTCTGACTTTTTCCACATGTAATAGAAAGCCACACACTCAGCAACTGTTCTGGTTCTTACCTAAAAGAAGGCAGGAGGAATTGACAAGATTAATGCAAAGACTTCTGTTTTGTCATCTCCCCAGTTCCCGTTCCTGCAATACTGTTAGTTTTATTGTTCCAGTATCTGGAAAAAACCAATTAAGTCAGGAGACTTCAAACAGATTAACGGTATCGCCTAAATATTACACTTGTTCTACTGTATACATTACTAGCTTTTTGAAAACCAGACTGAAACTGTATCTCCATCTGAAGAATTTATATATATAAACATATATAACAATTTTTTAAACTTTTAAGATGGAAAAAGCTGAGCAGGTCAATGACCTAAGAGAAGTGAAGCAAAAAGGATTTGAGCACTTACACCTTTTGGGAAACTGGAGGCTTTCAACAATAAATGTTTATTAAACAACAAAATAAAATTGTGGTCTTGTTGAATATGTATAAAGGACTCAAAAGACTCATTCTGATCTACGTTAACTGTTTGTCTCTCTCCCCAAAATGCAGATAGTTATGTGAAGTCAGATTCGTGGAGAGAAAGTAATTACTTCTACCCATATTCTTACCAGCTACATCCATTTTTAGATGCAGAAACATTTCACATCATGATCGGCCCACAGTTCAAGTTTTACAACTATAATATACAGCTCTATCCAAATATAGTCTGGCAGTAAACTATACTTGAGCTTCATCAAACTTAGAGAAACATCAGAGGGGAATCCAAAATGCCTTGGGTGTAAGTAGTAAACCTTGCTCGTGTAGACACAAACATACCAGGCAGGGGAGGAAATGAACAGATACCCTTATGCTAGTACATAAAATCCCAGTTAACAGTGCTTCACCAGTACAGTGGTAAGCATACATCTCTTGTTAAATCTGTCCACATACTTATCTTGACTAGGTGATACTTTCCATATACACATGACATCAACTATGTTGGATCCCAGAACTTTCCCTAAACGTTCTGGCATTTTACCTACTTGAAAAAAAAAAAAAAAACAGTGCAGATTTCTTAGACAAATTCTGCTCCCTCGTGGCAGATACATCAACCCATGTACTTTGCTGCATGTTGGGAAAAGCATTTTTAAATTATTTCTTTGCATCTCTGATGTATTACTGTCTATTGGTAAGGTTCATTTAAAATCTGAACCACCCAAACATTATTTAGGACAGGTTAAACCAGGTATTGAGAAGGAGCAGCTGACTATTGCTGAACAGCAACCACCACCCTATAAAGTTCACCTGAAATAAAACAAAAACATCAGACTCCTGAAGAAAGAAACCCTCAAGGTGTTATCAAAGCGTAAAGGAGATACACAGAAAATTTGAAAACAGCCATATTGTCAACTGCTGCTTTTTGATCACAAAAAAAAATAGCTCTTTTCAGCAGGCACAGGAGTCAAACAGAAGCAGTCCAGAGCAAGATTAGAACTCCTTCACTGGCCAGAAAAGAGTACTGATGGAAGACTACACTTCCTGAGAACACAAACAGCTAAGGCTGTTTCTGTAAACTACACTTTCCTCAAGACAAAAGTAAGTTAAGATGCAACTTCCCCTCCCACAGCCATAATATTGAAATATTGTACTTCAAGGAGAGCACACATTTAAAATAAATTACAACACAAATGCATAAACGAATGTAATGTCAACATAAATCGATTTCAGATCTAATACATTTACTCATCTTGCAATGCCTAGCTTTTCCAGTGACATCTAAGAAAAAATTAGAAAAAAAATTCCAAGCTGGTTTTAGCATATTGGTTCTAATTTCGGTCTTCTGCATGGCTTCTGACAAAGGTGTTGCTTTTACAGGTTTTCAGCATTGTATCACCTACCAATTCTTCCATTTAACTGTAGAATACCAACCTTGTTTTTCTGTATGAGATGAAAGTCTTTTCCATAAATCCGAAGCGCGTCTTCAAAGTTTCTGCATTCTTCTTCTGTCCATGCTGCCATCTCTTCTAGAAAATTTCAGAAGTAGCATGATATACTCACCAAGCTTGTACAAAGAATAAAGCATTTGTTCCTAATGGATGAGTATCCAAATGCATTTTAAAAAAATGCAATAATGCAGTTATTTAGATCCATGGTCTTTTCTCTATGGTACAGGTATCCTACCTGAAATCTAACATTCATTATAAAGACCCACAGAAGAGTTTGATTTCTAAGATCTTTTACCTTTAAGGGCAAAGGACATTCAAAAGATTTACTATTAAATAAGTTTGATAACATCACAGAGGTGTTAAGTGAGATAAATTGTCTGAATATTTCTTCTCACATAAGATACAAAGAACAGTGGTTGTTGGGAAAAAAAGTGAAGGAATTACCTGTTGCGATGGATGCCCTTGCTCTGATTCAGGCATCACACACAAGGCGGCCTGAGCTAAGGAGTCTAGGCCACGTCTTATCAGGAACCTAAGCTGGGACTAGACAAAACTAAAACTGCTACAGCTGCGAAAACACTCAAGAAGGGGTTGCCTATGAGTCGTTTGCTTTACACTGTAAGTATCGGTAGCCTCCGCAAGCACACTCAACTCTCATGTACAGCAGCAGCCTGCAAAGACATGACCTCCCCTACAGCAGGGAAGGGACATCTCTCGACATGACCCTTCAGGGTTTAGACACCTCTTATCCAGCACCTCACAGCTGTAACAAGGTAAATGGCATTTTACCTAAAGCCTAGAAGTATACTGTATGCTAGTGATACGTATTTATATTAAGCTATAGCTTAATTATTTTAAGTGTAGTATGCAGAGTCTGACCACTGCCCAATTACTGATTACTGTTATTGTTAAATCATTGTTTAATTATTATTCAATTATTGCTTAATTATAATTTGATCATTTAATCATTTATAAAGCCATTTAGTTAATCCCATAACAATAACATTTAATAATTCACCTGTGACAAAAATTGGTGTAGTTGTCAGGATGGCACTGACTACTTACAGAGGCATGGAGTTAACCCTCCACTGAAATTTTCAGATGACTGGGTATGTGAAAAGCAGGACAATTGGAATAAGATAAAACAAGAGGGAAAG
>NW_009930892.1:22062-37054 GCF_000696875.1 Nestor notabilis
AAAGAGAGAAACCGAAAGATGACAAAGAGACGGTAATAATAATATACAAGATGTTGAAAGGGTATTTAGTAGCTGCATATCAGTTGAAAGGGTATTTAGTAGCTGCATATCAGTATAAGGAATGTGGACAAGAAATAACACTGTTACAAGATGAGGCTGAATAAACAAAGTGACAAGAAATGCTGTAACCTCTGTGAATAGACCAATTGCTTGAAAAACTTGGGAAGGAGACAGAAAGAAGCATGAAGGTAGAAGATAAACTAGAATTCATGATAATTTGGGCCATCCAGATTATCCAGATCTTGTAAAATTCGTAAGCTAATCATTTCCCTAAGATAGTGATAGAGAGATCAGAATTCAAAATAGCCCCTGTAATTAAAACAAGTATATGCTGGGCCTCAAGGAGGTAACTGGAGAAATACCATAAAGACCACTCCATGGGACCCCCTTCAACTGGCCAATCTGCACAAAAAACATGGGTGGAAGTCTGGTGAAAACAAGACTGAGTATGTTTGGCATGTCCCCTTAATTGAAGGAGTTTTTATTATTCTAGATCATTATGCCTTTTGGGGACCAGGAGTGTTCTCGAATAAGGGATCATCCTCTAACACTGAATCACACTACTACATGCTGAGTATCATACTGGTCGGGAGGCACAGACCCTCAGGATGGAGATGAGCCCACGGCTATACCAGTAAGATTAAGTGAACTTTCTACTGCTGTAGACTACAAAAGCAGCCTGCCCTCAGGATATGAATGACAGTGCATATCGTGATTACCCCATCTCTGCCCCTGTAAATACACCCCAAAGCCATGAAACTACTTGTTTCACCTGAGACAGAGTTAATTCTTTCTATTAGCTGGCACAATGCTGTGTTTTGGCATTAGTCTTAGAACAATGCTGATAACACACCGATGTTTTAGTTGTTGCTCAGTAGCTCTTTCTCTGATCAAGTGCTTTTCAGTCTCTCATGCTCTACCAGTGAGGAGGGGAACGAGAAACCAGGAGGAAGCAGAGACAGGACACCTGAGCCAAACTGGGTATTCCGTACCACAATATGTCATGCCCAGTATATAAATTGGGGGGAGTCACCCAGAAGGTCCAGATCGCTGCTTGGGTCAAGCTGGGTATTGGTCAGTCTGTGGTGAGCAATTGTACTGTGCATTACTTGTGTTTATCGGCTTTTTGTACCCTCCCTTTTAAGTTTCATATTCTCTCCCCTTGTTACTTCCCTTATCATCACTATTATTAGTAGTGTTTTTGTATCATACTTTGGTTATTGGCTTGTTCTTATCACAACCCATGGGGTTTGCGTTCTTTATATTCTCCTCCCCATCCCGTCCAGGAGTGGGGGGAAAAGAGGGAGGGAGTGAGCGGCTGCGTGGTGCTGAGTTACCAGCTGGGCTTAAATGATGACAATAATCCTTTCAGACTTCTTAAAAGGGGCCTGCAAATACTCCTCCCCTCCCTCCCTCCTTTTAATGACAAAACATGCAGTTTCCAAAACTGCATTTTACAAAAAAAACCCAAACCACCCAAAACCCACTAAAATAGGGTAAGACTTTTAAAACAAACTAGGTCATTTGAATAGGTCAGTTTTGTCTCAAGTATTGTTGCTTCCCTATCTTGATTATGGCTTTGAGTCTAATTAAAAAGGGATATTTCAAGCATTTTACATTCATAACGGTGATCCAGAAAGTTTCCGACAATCTGACATTTAAAGCCAATGGGAGGAAAAAATACCCCTGTGTTTCAAAACATTTCTGGAAGCAGACACTGAAACCAAGACCCTTCTGCTTCCAGATAACCATTCCACTGCAAGGCTATTTCTTTCTTCTTCACCCCATTAATTTCGCACTCCTTACTACAAAGTTCTCAAGCTTGGAAGAGAAGAAAAGATACCAGTGTAAAGTCTCACTGTTAAGACATTATCTTGGGAGTGGTGGATTTTTAATTCTCGTCTTGTGAATAGCAGTGAACTTCAGTGGGTAGAGCAGGTCATAGCATAACGGTTACTCTAAAAGACAGGCAGTGAAAGTATTATCATCTTTTACCGTTTTTAATGAGGGTATAATGAGTCCCATTTGACTGGGGTGGGGTGGGTACTAGTCCTTAGGATAGAATTTTGGGCTCTGAACTACAACTGGGCAGAGGTATTTTTTAATCCCCAAACAGGAATCCAAATCCTAGAGAGGTATGCGAGTTTGGATACAACCCTGCAACTGATACTTCCTTATTGATTAGGTCTACACAATTTCTTCTTGTACATGAGCTTTCTGAAGCACTGCTCTAATAGTCCCTACTATCCCCTTCAGCTTTACCTTAGATACTTCCACAGCCCTTGTAAACACCAAAGTTCCCTCTGGATCCAGTTCTTAGTAGGGAGTATCTGTGAGAATATCAACTTATACCAAGGCTCATACTCCATTTCTGCTTTATGCAACACATATGTTAAAATACAGGCCAAAGAACTGTCTTTGTTAAATAATAAACTCTGATTTTCATTTAAGGGAATAATAAAGTTAGGGACAAACAAGATAGAAACTTGTTTTCACTGTAAATTCAAGCAAAGCTTCCCCTGCTCTACCAAAGACCTGCGCAACTATAAAGTAGAACAAATCACGGTTTGGCATAGCATAATGTTAGCACTGAGGAAGAGAGTGAGAACTCCTGATTTTGGTATAAATATCACTGGATTACAATTGATCATGATCTCAGAAAGATACTGTAATGTGGGTGAGAACTGCCCATGAGCAAACTCACTGCTCCCCCAACCCCTCTCCTCAGTCTGTGCCATTGTTACAACAGCAATGAAGGAAAGAAGGGAAGGTGAAAATCAGACCCTCAAGTTTTATATGTTAGGAACTTCTCTATCAGGAATTTCCAACTGCCCAACAGTCAGATTATACCTAAGTATGTGCTAAAAACATCACAGAAAGGGATATGCTCATCAATCTAATTCTTACTTAAGGTTTTGCTACACAACTGTTTCTTTTTTTTTTTCTTCTTTTTTTTCCCAACACACATTTCTGAAAAAGCAGGTACTCCCTCTTACCCTGAGATGCCTTTCCTTTTGAGCAGTATCTCTCAATTGCTTCTTTAACATTATGGCTACTTTTAAGAAGTTCATGCAGAGCCTATAAAATAGAAAAAGTCTTCAGAAAAAGTGAAAGTTTGCAAATATTCAATCTAGACCACAAAAACTATCTTTTCAGTGAGCATATCTAATGTAAAAAAGGGGACGTATCTTTATATATGATGAAAATTTTAAAATAACCGAAACCAGCCAAAAGCTGAGACAAGTTCTAATGAAAAAAATCTAAAACATTATATGCAATTATTAAAAGAGCTGATTTGTTAGCAGCATGGCAATCAAAAACACCACAGATCACAACACTGGCAAAACTCAAATACCCCATGCTTACAAGTAAGATCCTGACCCCAATAAGAGCTAATTCAAAAAAATAAAGAAACTGAGTATTGCTACATGTGTAATACAAGGCAGAGAAAGAGAACACATGTTAATTACAAAGCAATGTGTCACAAATGGAACAGTATATAAAACATACTTGTTCATTGTCCCGTGTATGTAGTCCTTCAGGAATTCTGCCAACCATTTTTTCATTTCCTGTTCTTAAGGATGTTTCAAAAAGGTATTCTTTAACTTTACTTTCTGAAATCACATCAGGTTTCCAAAGTAAATGGTCTTCATTTTCATAAGCTGTTAAAACAGAAATCCATTAACACCAGATGTGACATTTTTAAGGCTGTAAGATTAAAAGGTATTTCACAAAGACAAAGAACAGGAACACAAAAGTAATCAAATCAAGCATCATCATGCTACTTTTAAATTGCAGCTCACTTTTTCCCTAAAAGCCTCAGTTAAGAAACAGTGTGACATGGCAAAGAGATTCAGGTTCCATGAGGATAAGGAATGGAACTATTGAGGCAAGGAGCCTACAGAAGAGCTGCTTGTTGACAGCTAGATGATTCAAGTCTAATTATGTGTATGTATTCATCGTCTTCATATAAACAAACTATCCAAACCATTCAGTTATATTCAGCTGTTTTCAAAAATTAAAATATAGTTCCATAGTTTACAGTGAAAGAGTGCAGGATATTATTTTAGTATTTCAAGCGTTACATATCAAAAAAAAAAAAGAAAAAAAAGAGGTTAACTGGTGAATTTCAACTAGAATTTGTCAAAAATTACTTAAGGGAATGAAAATCTAGGTCTCAATGTGGTAATCTGTTTTTCCGTTCACTAACAACTGAACGCTGTCAAGAACTTGTACACTGCGTACTTGATAAGCAACCAGGATGTACAGTCCTCCTTCATGTTATCCTAAAACCAAGTATGCACCTCTTAAACAGCTTATTTGAAAGACAATACACTGGAAATATGCTAGAGTTGGCCTAACTGAACCTTTGTCAGCCTTCGCACATGTTTCAATTCTAGATTAAACTATAAATCCGTTACTCTGATCAATAGATGTAGTTAACATTGCACATAATGTTTCACATACTTTCTTGGCAATACAAAATTAGTGTTATTAAATTCAAACACACAAGCGTAACGGTTTTACAGTAGAAGAGATGAAGATTATCAATTCTCTCATAAAACTGCAAGAAACAGTATTAAGATAAGGCGAGGCATAAAATTATACCTCTGAAAGTTCTCTTATGGCTTAAGAACATGGAAACTTTTAACAGACATGCTACAAGTGTAAGGTTTATAGATGAGCAGAAATGTAAGCCCCTGTTTGCTATCACAAGCTCTTCAGGGAGTACAGAAGAGGCTTTCACAGAATCCTCCACCCCTACAGCCAGGTCCAACCTCTTCAGAACACTGCTTATGCTCATCTTCAACCTCCTTTATCAACCAAGACAACCCAGCACTTCTTGCTGGGGTCCATGACTGATGAAAGGAGCTCCTCTGTCTCTCCCATCTTGCAGCTATGTCATTGCTCTTGGCCATGCCAGCAGACAAGACTCTTGATGGTCCTCTCTAGCACCAGCTCATTCCAGAGAAAGTTGTCAGTTTAACCCCTTCCTGGTCATCCTCTGGTTATTGGCATTTCTCTAGTTCTTGGCTGAGGAGAGGTCAAGATGTATAAACAGTAAAAGGACTATCCAGATAAATCTTAGTCCTCCATTTCATACAACCCATAAGCACCATGCTTGAATCTTAGAAAATAGGAGACTTCCCTAGGTCTTAAGCAACACAAGAGACGTTCACTTGCCAATACTTCCGGCTCCATCCATACCCAACATTCTTCTTCTCTACTGCAAAGGATCATTCTTCAAAAAAGCAGCTGGTAACGGTGAAAAGACTTTATATACTACACTAGAATAATATCCCCATGAAATGTTACAGCGCAAACTCAAGTAACTTGCAGAGAATTTACAGAAAACAAACAGAATTCCCTTCATTTATTAATATATCCCCCAAATTGTGCTGTAATTTCCCAGCTGTTCCACCCATAAGCAAGTTTCTTTCATTAGCTGCTTTCTGAATTCCACAGCTGTATGTGCTATACTTTTCTCATAGTAAAGGTTTCCAAAAATATAAAATACAACTCTATTAAATAAGCTCTTTTTTCTACTCTATCACAATTGCGGCTTTTAACCTGAATTTGCACTGGAATAACGTAATACTTAAAACATCGAATTCTTTAGAAGACAGAAGGACCTACATCTTCTACTCATGCTATGCAAATTTAGTTTACTGCTTTGTTTTCCGTATCCATTTTGTAATCCACATTGCTGTGCTCCCCAAAAAAACCAGCAAATACAGATCTCCAGTGTTACCTAAGTTACATGCTCACAGCCCAATTATGATACTCTAATGAAAATATTTCCTTCTTAACCCAGTTTGCTGCATCCTAATAATACTTCAGAACTAACACTGTAATCCACCCTCCAATGTTTTCTTGAGACTGTTCTTTAAAAACTGAGTTTTGAAGAAGAAATCAAATTTCTGAGATTTAATTACATGACTGTGTTATTGAGGTTTTTTTAGTGCCTTGGGGGGTTGGGTGGAGGTGGTTTTATTATTTGGATTTTTGTTTGGTTGGTTTGGGTTTCTTTATGATCTATGAGTCTTTAAGCCACTGAATTTATCTTCTAAATTTAAGTAACATTTTTCCATCAACTACTACGTATAAGCATAAACTAAGAAGGAAAACATTCAGAAGAACTTACCCTTTTCATCATCAGTATATTTGCCAAGATAAGGTGGAATTTCAGCCTGGTACTGTGAACCAACCATTATTTCCTGAAGATGTAACAAAAGTGAAAAGACGAAAGTATTTAGTATTTTGTGTATGGAAGCATTAAAAATGCCATCAACCTGGCATCTGACAGAGAATTCCAGAATTAAGGTACTATTTTAGACATGCACTGTAAATCTTAATGCATTTTTCTTCACAGTAAAGGCTTTTTTTAACTTTTTTTAAAGATATAATTATTACCTTTCTCAAATCTTCGGATGAATTACCATTGTCTGCCTCTACATCTTCACCATCTGATTCTTTATCTCCGTCACACGTAGTGTTTGCTTCAGACACAAAGAAGTTTGGTTTTAGCTAGGAAGAATTTTCAGTTCAAGCACAGAACTACAAGATATTCTTGACTTTTTTAAGAAGAACCTACTTTTATTCTGGGAGACACTTACTGTGAATCTATTAACCTACATTTCTATCAAACTAGCATGAAGTCAGAAGGCACTGGTACTTGCATACTGCAGAACTGAAACTTTTATCATGACTGCAGCTTAGACAATCTACTCTATTTCTAAGAGTCAAAAGGAAATGAGACCATTTTTCTTCATCAGTTTCCTCAATAAAGGCTTCTACCTTACAGAAAAGGTATGAAAAAAACAACTTCCATGGCTATGACTTAGCCTCAGGTTAATCACAAAGAAAGTAGAGTTGAAGGCATGTCTTTATTACCTACTAAAACCTTTCATCAGAAGTTTGAATGGGCACTCAAAACATTCCTTTAAAGAAGGTTGCCTAAGCATGGAGTGAAAATACAGGAGAGATCTACAAAATGGAATGAGCAAAAACTAGCAAAACACTGCTTATTTATCTTTAATCTCCCCTCCTCCATCCTTCTCCTTCTACCCCCCAAAGAAATACCGCACAGCACTCCAAGCAATTCAAATCCATAGAAGAACTCATTATTTTATAATCTGCAACACTTTGGTACTGGGTTCTGAAGTAATTCTATTTTTATAGCTGTATAATCCTAGCAGAATTAAATCTACAATTCCAACACAATTAAAGCTATTTGGGATTCTCTAACTTCACAAACAACATGCTTACAAATAGGGTTGCAATTTTAGCTTCATCACAACTAAAAAGAATCACCAGCATCAGAGACAATATTCCAAGATTGTGTGGACTGAGGTTCTTCTGTAGTCATTAGTACAATCACCAGTCTTACCCCTTTTTCTTGTTAGAAGCTTTAGTTAGAAGGATGAAGCTAACAAGAATGTGTAAAACAACAACATGCCTGGATAATCATAGGCAATTATTTCTTCCAATTAATGTAAATTTACTAAAATAGCCTATATTATGTATTAAGACACGTTTATCTTAAAACTTAATGTAATCTTAGTGTCTGAGGAATAGACAGAGATAGAAAAAAAGATGAAACGGCCAACAGCAGAGAGAACTGACGCCTCCCTCCCTGAAATGGTGGAAATTTGATTTTAAAATGTCCAGCCAAAAGTTCTAATAGAGAAAGTAACACTCTGATAAAAAGCTATGACATCCGAAAACAAAGATGATTTTTTCTTAATCCTCTGTAAGATGAAGGGCTAATCATTTTTTCTACAAAGATGCCACACTTGCATTATCATATTCATTAAGACTTCACAAGCAACATTGAACTGCCAGCCAAGTTTGGGCTTTGCTTAAGTAAAAAAAGGGCATGGTAACTTTTAACATATCTGTATTTCTCTTTCAGTAAAAATTTCTTATATTTAGTACAGAATCAGCAGCATGCAAGGGACTACAACTGCTGGTAACTGAGGCAGAACATCCCCTTTATCATCCCCCTTCTCTAGAGGAATGAAATTCCCCTGGGAATAGCGTAAGATACTTGTCAAATTACAACCATCGCAAGAATCCTCCACACTGCTCTAGTACACCAGTGAACAAAGGGGCTGCAACAGGCAATGGGGACTATTTTGTCCAGGCTGGATAACTGAACCATTGCTTCTCAGGTCTTTCCTGTAGTAGCTCCATGGGTAGTGAAATTTTGGTGGTCATGGGTTTATAGGTCCCATCAAACACAAAACCACTCTGGATCATCCCATGGAATCCTAGTGGAAAGGTGTTTTATGTGTGAAAGGAAATAATCACAAAGAAACTGCATCCCTGTTCACATGCACAGGCTGCATGGAGGAGTCGCTGACTTAAAAGCAGCAGCAAATAATTTAAAAGAGAAACACTGACTTAATAGAATGGGTTACATATTAATGTAATTGACTAACATATTGAAAATTGTGAACGGTGTTCCTCCATACCACATTAGGTTACTGTATTTGTAGAAAAAATAATTTTACTTGTGCTTTGAGCCCAGTATCAAATATAAGTCTTTCAGATAATACCAAAGACAACATTCACGTACAACATCCTGCAAAGCACTGTTTCTCAATTCCCGGTAAAGTCAGCACTACTCTGTAATTCTGATATTTTAAGCTAAGAAGCTGCATATATTGCTAAGACTTTTTGAGTACTATTATAAAATTAGGTTTCCTACATCTTAATGGCCGAGGAAAGAAGTCGGTAGCCTCATGTGAAGTAACTGAGGGAGTCAAGTCATCAGCAGAGGACTGTGTTTCTTCATCATCACCCGACAACAGGTCTTTAGCGATTTCCTCCTGTATCATTAAAATCAAAAAATAAAACCTCAATCTGACTGTTAAGTATAGACTGCTGAGCACTTGGATTAAGTAAATTCTAAGTATCATCAATTAAAATGATTTACTTTACCATAAGTAAATTTAGCAGACCACACTCCCTTAACTAAAAGGATAGTTTGCTCCTCCTAAATCTTAAGAACAAATATACCCACTCATTTCAGAGTTGGATACAGCAGTTAATTTTCCCTTAGTCTTCTATTAAAATAAACACACAAGAAGTAACTTCTGCAAGCATAAGATGTTCTTCCAACTGCTTCCAATGAAAAATGCCAGCGGAAACCGCCTCAAATCTTTGGAATTCTGTCATTCTTTGCATCACAGACACACTGAAGCTTTAAAAGACTGTTTCCCCTTATAAAGTCTGGGAAAATCAAAACAAAACAGCCACGCACTTTTGTAGAATTTTGCTGAGAGGACAGTCACAGGTTGCAGACAACATGTTATGTTCCCAAAACATGCACAAAAAATTGTATTTCTGTATGTTTAAAAAAAAAAAAAGGATAATAAGAAAGAAAAAGCACACTTCCACCAGTAGCACACATGTTTGAGCCCCACTGTATAGAGGTTAGGAAGGGAAAGAACTCCATTAGACAACAAGCCGACTACATTTTTGTAGCCTCAACACAATCATCAATCCTAATGAGGCTCAGATGTGCAGAGCCATCATTATACCCTACTTTCTGCGGAGTTCACCATTACATCATACTCAGAGGTAGGGGAAAAAAAAAAAAAAAAAAAGAGATGAGACATATACCTACTACCTCCATACTTTATAATCCAAACTACTAACTGCATATGCTTTGTAGCAGAAAATTAGACTAAAATCTCAGGATTCAAAGTTAGCTTGCAAATCACAAAACCCAAAGTTTCAGGTTTCTATATCAGTAATGCAACACATTTAGTCAGTGCACATAAAAGAATCTCTCTCACTCTCCCACGTTAAGACCTTTCCAAATGATATGCATTTGAAAGCAACATTCCAAAGCATTCAGGAGTGCATTTTCAAGTTATCCACAAATGTTTTGATATTTGGCATGCGTGTTATAAGCCAGAATTACTATTTCTGAACATTATAAAAAAAAAATCCCACTTCTATTAAAAAAAAAAATAAAATCCCACCTATGTAAAGTTCTTTGGATGTATTTCAGAACAACTGTTAATTTCCTAATCTCTTATTTTAGTAATGTAGTGCCACTGAAGTTGCTATGCGTTTTCAAGTGTGGTAATAAGAATTAGAATAAAATCCTCAATATCCCTGAAAAAGAATTAATTCAGAGTAAAACTGTACATTGATATTAACAAAGATACGTATTTTGTAACATCAAGAGACAGTGAAAAATATTTTAAGGTCACCTGGATTTCTGCTTTTAAACCATAATACGTGGGAAAACAGTTCTGACTTACTTTATCTAGAGTCATATCTGGAAGTTCATCTGCAAGTTCACTTGGAGAGCTATCCGCACTGGAACCTGCCATAACTGGAATCGTGGGTTCATAGCCATAGAATGCCAGTAAATCTTCCAAAGGCATGTTTCCTTCCTAATGCAAAAGGATTTACAAACATTTCAACACATTGGCAAATACTTGTACGCAGTTCAAACCTAAAGGGTTAAGACATTACTTTGAAGAACAGAAGTAAAAAAACCCAAACAAACTTAACTGAAAGCATGAATCTTGATTAGAGATTTAAAATATTTTCAGGCACAGGACTGAAGTTATTCATAACCATGTCTCTTGGCATAAAGGGAAGTTCCACCAAGCTACTGAATAAAACTGTTTACTGGATGAAACTAAAGAATAAATACATAAAACTTCCTCTTGTTGGATTTACACTGTAAAGCATGATTTGCCTATATTTGAAGACAGTGGATATCCTAAAAACGCTAACAACCCCCCTACAAGACAGAAATCCAGAAAAACTTGAAGACTTCAGTCCTGCATAGTTACAGCTGCAAGTGTGCAAACCCCCATAAAAAGAAACCAATCTAGCAATTTTAAAGCCCTCCTTTCCATCTCCTGCAGAATATACTTTATGATGACCACTTGGAAGGTAACAGAAGACGAAGTCCTGATTTGTAACTTGTTTTTCCCAAAAGCTTTTGATCAAATGACTTTAGTAAGCAGCATTATACTTGCACCCTAATTAATAGAACAATAAACAGCAGAGATTTTTTTAGTTACCTCATTCAAACCATCAAAATATTAAAAATATTTTCTAATATTTATACCTTTAAAAGTTTTATTACCTTTAAAAAATTCTTGTTGAACTCATACACTGATTAAATTACTTGTTTTCTTTAGTCAGCTAAGGTCTTAGTCCTGCAAAGACTTTTCACAATGGGTAAACGTAAACTCATGTCCAAGTCTTTCCAGGATCGGGACCTAAAGTAATAAAGTGTTTAAGATGAGTGGCTCTCTTCTTCCTTCATTATAGAAGCAACAAGATAATTTTGTGGAGTAACAACTCCATTTTAACCACCAGACTTGGCAAGCTGCTTTGCCATTATAATTGCAAGTTCATAATCAGCAAAAAATATAATTGTAAAGGTAGCAGGACAAAAAAAAAAACCACCACAAAAAACAAAAACAAAAAAAAAAACAAAAAAAAAAAAAAAAAAAAAAAAAAAAAAAAAAAAAAAAAAAAAAAAAAAAAAAAAAAAAAAAAAAAAACAAAAAACAAAAAAAAACCAACAAAAAAACCCACAACCGCCAGGAGTATAAACAGTGTCAACTCCATACTTAGAAAATTGGTTTTTACATGGACTATAAGAACACAGCCTCATATCTGATGCTAAAAACTACTTCCTTGGAACTCTTGGCCAAAATCTGCAGTTATGCTGAGTGGTAAGCAGGTCACTAAACAGTAAGGCAAGCAGCATCAGCTTGTGGGTGTTAGCACACTTTGAAACGGTTGATGTACTGCCACAGATGAACAAGAGGTTTACACAGGAAAAACATGTCATTAAAAATGGTAACATGGATAAGGAAAGCCAAGGAGCACATGTGTCATTTCGTACACCCACCAAATGGCAAACTGATGTAACTAAGACACAGAACTACCATTTACATAGTAAATGAATGTGATGCATCATGCCTACAACAGGAATGCTTGTCTGCAAATTGGAAAAGCAAAACCTGACCAACAGAATCAAATACAGCTAGCTGGTCACTTAATAGTATGCCAAATGGGCAGAGTCAACTTATATCCAATTTATAAAACTTAGAAGTGATATTAGAAGACAGGACTCTAAAACCTGCTTCCATGATTCCTCTACCAAAGTGAAAGAACCACTAAATGGAAGAGTATGAACTTAACACTGATACGAACTTACAATAACACTAATATCTAAGCTAAGTTCAGCCTTTTTGTGAAGACGTACTACCATATCCTAACAAGACCTGATTTTCTTTTTTCAACAAGCTTCAGAGGTATGTTGCAGGAAATTGACTTACACAATACAAGCTGAGGAGCAGGTTGAGTTCTGTTCACTAGAAAAATTCTAACACGTACAAACATTTACAAGAGAGCGAGTCACTCTTACCTTTTCTAAATCCTCAATTTCAGTGCTGAAATTTTTGCTTTCTTCCATCATTTCCTCCTCCTCAAGGGTTCGCTCATCATCATAATCATGTACCAGCATTTCAGCAGATGGGTCAAAGTCATGATCCTCTGACGATAAAGAGCCAACTATCAAAAAAACCTAATTTGAGTAATTTTTTTTTCTATACCAACATATGAAATTACATCATAGAAAAAATAAGGTAGCATGAATTCTCTTATGTACAGGGTCAGAACTCTCAATGGAGTAACTCAAACAAAGTCCTAACTACTTGACAAATCCAGCTGGTTTAGCTGACCTTCTCTTTCTGTGTTTGTAAGCAACAGGTGCAGTTTTCTCTCTTGCAGTATAGGATGCTTGGGAGAAGTACCTAAACTACTAAAACAAAGTTTCACGAAGTACAATCCCAAGTTACTATTTTACTGAATAAAAGGTTGTTCAAAACACCTTTGAAATCATCATTAAGGTACAAAGCACACATGTCAAGATTTCAGATGCTGAAAGACCACCATTTATAAAGTCTGATTCTATTCATGTGAGGCATATGGAAACAAGTATAGTTTTCCACTGGTAAACAGCTAACTTAGGCTATGAATTACCTTCTTACCAACAGTAGGAAGGTAAATAAACACTAAAGATTTGCTTCAGACTAGCATCACAGACGTAGCTTTTATTAAAACTACTTTAATTCTTAGTACTAGACCTAGAAAGGAAGAACAAACATAGCAGAGTTTCAAGAAATATTGAGGAAAATATACTGGAAATAAAGAAATGCTTCCAGTAGTTCACATTAACAAGCCATGGTGACATCTCTGTGGTCCAACACTTTTTCATTACACAAGAAGATACTTTAAATCATCAAAAAAGTACTGATATTATTTTAAGTGCATTTTGTCAACAGTTAGAAAGGCCATCATTAGATTCAACAAGTTTTAAAGACCCACCCCAAAGTGGTGATAAAAATTAAATATTTTGCATAATAAAATATTCATAATGCATAATAAAATATTTTATTCTGCAGAATAAAACTTGAATATTCCGCACTCCAAAGTGGTGATAAAAATTACTGAATTACAGCGTTTTGTTCTTTAAATTTCTTACAGAGGAAAGAAACAGACTGGGGCATTTGTCTTTCACCTCTGGTTTCCCCTTCTAGTTCTCACATTCTAGTGTTCTGTTGCAATCCTTGGCTTACAAGCAGCAAAGAAAAGGTTTACTGAGAATTATTTCCATGTAAGAACTTCTGAAGAAGTTCTGCAGGGAGCAGCTACAAATTTTCAATCCTCTTAAAAAAAAAAAAATAAAGCAGTATCTCTCTTTGCACCACTTCCAGGTTTGAAAGAGATAGTTCTATACACTAATGCTTCTGATTGTTAAAGCATCTAATTTCTCATCAATTGCACTATGTGCTCATTCATAATACGCAGGTAATTAAAGTAAACTTTCTCTGCTCGCTTAACACTGTGAAAGTTCATAATATCATACTGCAGAGAAACATCGAGGTCAAAACGCTTTATATTCATGTTATACATATTATGGTCTCATGGAACTTTTGGTATAGCTGATAGCACTACACGGATTACAGTAATGGCAATTCATGTTGAATTTCTCTACTATTTGTCATCAAAACCTGATCCAGTTTTATGGAAGCGTCAACTGCCTTAACCTATTTGTATATATGTGTGCTCAAGATTATTGTTTCTAACCCCTATTTTAACTCATTTTATGTTTGAGTAACTCAAGTGAAAGTTCTTTTATCTAAAGTCTGTGACAGGAATGAAGTCCCAAGTATTCAAAAATACAAGCTCAGTAAATTTCATAATAGTTAAAAGAGATAACAACCAACGCAGAAGCAGTTATGCAGAACTAAACAGTCCCCAAATACTATTTTGAGAGTAGCCTTGCTGATGTTAACTATGCTTGCTTGTGTAAAGTATGCCAAAGAAACTTCACAGCAATTAAAGCCTTAAAAATTACTTATCGCTATGATTTAAAACATCCTGTTGTTACTAAGAAGTCTAAAATTTACACAAGCATATAGTTATCAGCAAGAAGAGAAGCAGTCTCTCTCCAGGCTACCTGGCTTTACTGAGATGTTGACTTAAAAGTGCAACAAAACGTTGTTCTATTTTGGGTTCCAAGAAGCCAATTACTAACAGCAACCAGACTTATGGGAAGGACTCCACAGTTCACATCTCCTTTTCTTAAAATTTATCTAGCAGGCGGTTAATTGCGAGGACATGAAGCGTTAGGAAAGGTACGAAGGGATAAATTTGGGAAGAGTCAGGAAGGCGAGCGCGGCGTGCGGGCGGCAGGCCGGGTGCCGGAGCAGGAGGTGGGCGAGGACGAACCTGGGCTCGAACTCCCAAAGGAAGCCTGGGGAGAGAAGCGAGAGCGAAGTGAGAGCGGTGTCCCACCGGCCGGCCAGCAGACAGGGGTCTTCACTTCATGTTCCCCGCCTCCATCCCCGGAGCTGCCCCATCTTCCACTGTCGCC
>NW_009930893.1:0-13234 GCF_000696875.1 Nestor notabilis
GGAGCCGCCCCGGGCCTCGCCGCAGCCAAAACAACGAGAAAAAAAGCAAAAAGCGTAAAAATCTAAAGTCAGTTTGCCCAGGCGTGCCTGGCTCCCGCAGCTGGGCCCGGTGGACGTAGCCACGAGAGCAGGCAAACCGTATAGTCAGCAGCGAGGCCCGGAGCGCTGCCGTCAGGGCTGGCAGGGGTGGGGGAGCCTGCTTCTCCCCCGGTGCTGTGTGCCAGCGCCGGCCGGCTTCTCCGGCGCCCTGAGAGAGGGCTGAAACTTGGTCTGAAATGTAAACCGAGCTTTCGGCGTGTTGGTGGGAATACGAACAGCACTAGAACCAATGTTACTGAAAACTGAAGTGAAATCTAGTCTGCGAGTATGGTATGAGGTAAATAGTGTCACCACTTAGTGGCACCGCTGTTGTGCAGCGGAAGGGTGAGCTTGTCATCTGGCAATGCCGATAATATTTGGTAAAGAACGATTAGTATGAAAGCTTGAAAATCTTAAGTGTAGAATTGCACACAGTAAGGAAAACCAGTGTTTCCTTACTAAGCTCACGGGTCGTGAGGAAAGGTAGAACACTGATACCTGCATCAGAAGAAGAGTAACAACTAACATGGGAAGAAACCCAGGGTCAAAAATACAGAATTATTAAATTAAAAAAAACCCCAAAAAACAACTGGTGGGGGGAGCGGACCGTATAAAGTATTTTTTAGCAGTATATTTTCTATTTACTTTCTATGCATAGAAAGAATGAGTAATACAAAATAGAGAACAAAGTTCCTAAGAGGTGTGGTTTATCAGAAAACTTTTTACTTGGCATAAAAAACGAATTAGAAGAATTTTGATAAGCATATTATATTTTCCTTTCACTCAGAAAGAGCAGTGTCATATGTTCATGTGGAATTGATCTGATATTAACAGGGGAATGAAGCACAAAGGTGTAATTATTTGGTAGACTGGACTTTGTGCAGACTGTTTTTGATATGGGATATTTTGTTAAGATACATGCAAAGAAAGGAATTAGCAGTGCAGCCACTGAAATGATGAAAAAGTAGAAATGATGTAAAAGTAGAAATGGGAAAATATTTGTCCAACAGCGTGTCCAAAAATAGTTTGTAAACTAGATAAAATGGAGTATAAATTAGAATTTTATTAAATGGTTCTTTCATTCTGCATATGTCATGATTCTATCTATCTTCATCATTTGCTGGGCATTTTTTCCTACCAAACTGCTGAATTTGTGAATCCAAAAGATGTAGCTATCTGGTTTTGCTTATTAAGGTGCTTAATTTGATTTTAGCAATCAGAAAAGTTACCTCATGCCTCATTTGGTTTTCATTCTGCTGGTATACAAAATCTAAGTAACATCACCAATTTTGATGTGGTGGTTCAGAGGCATTACTCAGATGAAGGAGCAGGTGCTTAACAAGCTCTTGCTTTATTAGAATTTTTTTTAGAATGATAAGTGGATATTGAATGTATATCAGAAGGACAGGGTTTTGGCTGTGTGTGCCACAGGTAGCATTGTCTTTTTTCATTTTCACAGTCTGCCTTTAATGAACAGTAATAATAATCATAATAAATGAACATTGAATAAATAACATAATGTTTTGCTTTTCAGCATACTCTTTTCCCGTCCTGTTGCACAGTGGCTGTGCTGTATGGTAATGGGAGGGTGCTTAGTTCAACCTCAAGCAGCCTTCCTACATAATTGGTTTCGTTATGAAACACCGTACTTTCAATTAACTAGTGTGATTACTTACCTAACTCTAGATAGGAGAAATTTAGTATTCATTTGGTTCTTCCTTTGCAGTGAATGTTCTTATCAATAATAAAGCATTCCCTGAGTAAAATATTTATAGATGTGCCAGGCATGAAACAGGACATGCATGTGGGAAATCTCACAAGTAACACTGAATGCTAAATACATCAGTAGCTGCCTTGTTCATATACTATGTGCATGTGTTTCAGATGTGTATTCAGAAAGTTATATTCTTGTGGATGCTGGTTTTTTTTTTTACTGTTTTAAGAAACCCTTTCTTTTTGTTAGGATATGTAGAGAGCTAATGAAATACTCTCAGCTTCAGAATACTAAGTCCAGTTTATATCCTTGTTTGGCAAGGTTATTTTCTGTATTTGGATTAGAAGACTAAATGTAGTGAAGTATGTAAATGGGCAAATTTCCACACTGTGTTTGACAAGATCCCCTTTGTTCTTTTTTGAGGAATGTTTAAACATAATGTACAGAATTTAGAGTAACTGTTAGTTTCACCTGATCTGAAAACACAGTACAGAATATTTAGGGGGAGTGGGACATATTTCTTCACGTTTTCAGCCATATGCCCAGCTAAAAATCAAATGTACTACTGTGTTTATAGAATAAAAGCCAGTGTAAATTTGCATATTTTGCCATTCAACTGAATATTTTGATTAGTGCTAAATAGAAGACCAATTTGTCAGTAATAGCGTAGCACATCATAGTGAGATGCTGCAAACATCAAGTATATTTTGCTCTGATATACTGAGCTGTCATGGAACAGAACGCAGAAGTCGTACATAATGTTTTTATTCATAGTAAACTAAAGCACTTGTAAAATATTGCAAAAAATATAAAATATATGCTGTTGCTTAAATAAACAACCATTTGTACTATCAAAGGCAACAGAGAAGCTTTTAAGGGGTCAGTCAACAGATATTATCAAAATTCAATGCCAAGCAGACTCAAGTAGCAATTAAGACCAGACAAATAAAATAAAAGCACTTTATTTAAAGATAAAAGAGGAGTACAGCTTAATTTTAACTGTAATTTCAAAATGCAATATTAACAGACATGCAAATAAAAAGAAACCCAGATATTTTTATCCCCAGAATACTTTTTTCACAGTGACATATTTTCAAATTGCTTTTTGTGATGCTTCCTCTGTATTAGGCTCCTGTTGCAGTTGAGGTGTCATGGATCGCATCCTAAAGCAGCAGTGATCTGAGGCTTTGCATATTCTCGATAGGCACTGAAGCATCAGAAGAGATGCCAGTTCAGGGCACAGTGTGGGTTCAAGTATAAGGTGATGGAAGTCCATTGCCATAAAAGGGAAGAGTACTTCATACAAGTATAGCATTCTGAATTTCACAAGGGGGAAGCAGAATTTTAATGAGAAGGAAGGAGACAGGATTCAAGCCTGCCTGCCTCTCTGTCACCTCTTGACCTCTTAAATTGCCACTTTGAACCATGTCGTTTCCATCACTTTACAAGGGATCAGGCTTCTGACTGCAGTTTCTCTTCTCTCCCACCCTCCCGGGACTGCTTTCAGCCCTGAATGAGAATAGGGGCTTTGGGTCAATGGTTTGCTTTTTGTCATATCACAGATGACCACATCATGTACAAATTATAATTGGGTTGTTCCCTCACACTCTCTTCTGTTTGGAAAGTTCTATCTATATGATTAGAAATCATCTAGTTTCCAGACTGAATTAATTAATGAGCATTAGTGTTTTAGTGCTTTAGTTGAATTACTCACTCACAGAATCAGTGTGGCCTAAAAATGTGTAATATTTTTGAAAAGGATCAGTATGATGCAAGGGTGCTTGGGGTAAGATATTTCTGGTAAGAATGGGAGTGTTAATGCCACAGTGAAAGACAGTGGTTATCAGAATCATGTACAATTCTAAGCGTCCAAGTTACAAATGAAAAAGCCTTGTAAGATCTGTAGGTACAATTTATGAGGAGAGGGGAATGGAGGATCTGTTTTGCAGGAGGGATCTGTCTTGTCCGGTTTAGAAAGTTGAAATATGCTTAAGCCTTTAATCAGAAGGTAAAAAGCTGTTAAACAGGGAAAAGATAGAATTATGTTAGAGGCAAAGTTGGCACAAAACCCCAGAACAATGAGATTCTGGATGTGAGTTATGAGGCATACAACTGAACTGTTTTTGAGTTGGAATTTTCCATTGGAGAATTATGAGACTTGATTGTCTAAAATATCCACGGTCTGGATCACTGTAGGAGATCTCTCTCTTACTTGTGGTCTTAATGTGCAGTTAAGTTGTTTTGTAGGAAAAATGAATCACAAATGATTCAGAGCTCATATGATTCAGAGGTGTGATCACTTTGTAAATGTGAGTAAAGGAAATTGAAGGTGATCAACACATTTCAAGATCTGATCTAATGTGATTATTTGAAATGTATTGTGACTCTGAATTCCCTAGTAAATCAATCCGATTATATTAATAAGGTAGATAGCTTCATACTATATTTAATTCAGGTTCTCTGAGTTGAGGCACAGTCAAAAAGCATGATAATATCTGTGGGATCAATGTGCTCTGACCCTCCCCAACTGAAACAAACTAAACTTGATGTTGGAACAACTGTGTCTTATGTTGCAGTTGGCACAGGCTGAAAGCTTGCAGTGGTCAGTTGTCACATCTCAGCTAATGTGTGGTAACTCGCCAGGTTACAGTTTCCTAAATACTTCTGATTGTGTTCTGGCATACCGTTTGTTAATCCATTTCCTGACTGCTCTTACCGAAATTTGTTCACATTTGTAGGTTAAATAAACAATCCTACACTTTGGCTTTTCTTCTATGAACTGAACAATACAATTATTTGAAAAGTTAATTTTAACATCTTTCTAGAAAACTAATTAAATGAACTCAAAGTAGTAAAAGTGTTTGTGGAGAAAGCATTCAAAGGGTTAATGAGAATTTTGTATGGCTTTTTTTTTGTTTCAGCTCAGTCCAGCCCCAAGCCTCTGAAATTACAGGCGTGCTCAAGCAGAACAACTGTGTTCTATTTTAGTTCAACATGTTAATCCATTCTATTCTGTGTCATTTGGTTAGGGGTGCCTTCATGTTGCACACACTGCAAATAGCACAATTGTGCTAGGATAAAAAACTCTATCTTTCAGATGGATCTTTATGAAATACCATTGCATGCTGAGAAGCACATTCATGCTTCTATTAGAAACAAGCACAGCAAAAAAGAAATAAAAATAAATCCAAATCTTCTTCTGCTAAATTTGCATCTGCAAATACTAGATTTGAGAAAAAAAGTTTTCTTAGGTTCTCAAGTGGTAACCATGGAAACTAAAGAGTCAAATATTTAGGTAGGAAAAATAGTCCTTTAATTTCAGTCTTCTACACAAAATAATTATTATCATACTGCTTTTTTTCCAGGAAAACTTTAAATCTCTGAAGATTAGTTTGTAGAGATTTTCCTCTCTATTTTCTCCACATGTCACATCCTCTCAGTATTTTGGATATCACATGGTTAACTCTTTCCTTACAGAGGTCGCCATCTTTAATATGGTGTCAGTCTAATGAAAAAGCACAGAGGAAACTGAACCCCTCCCTTCTCCCCCTCCACCTCTCCCTTCCCCCCCTTAGAATGCATTAATTCATCTCTCCTATCCCTTTATTCTGGAGTGGGAAATCGTGTCAAGAGCAGTGGGTTTTCTGGTACAATCTAGATACAATCTACAATTAAAAAAAAAAAAAAGTTGTTTAACTCTGGTTTTGTTTCTGAGACAGGTTCTTAAAAATTTCCTTTAAAATAAGGAAAAAGCTATTAGATCAGTTTCTCATAGAAATTATAGTTTCTTACAGAACTTAACAGATTGGTGGTATACAGAGAGCACTTGACGTCATAAAGCTGTGTCATGTTTTCACTGTGCTTCCTCTATTGCAACCAGCCTCCATCTGCTATCTCCTGTCTTGTTATAAGTTTCTAGGGCAGAGGTTTGCCCTTTTGTTGGCTATATATATCACAGAGTGAAATGGAGGCTCACTTCTGGAAAAAGAGTGCTTAATAGCTGTGATGGTGCAAAGTAGCAAAACAGTGTTACTCAGTTTTTAGAAATGGAACAATGCACTGTTGCCTAAGGAAGAGTCAACAATTACACTGGTGTGCAACTGAAACTCTGTCCATGACATTGGCTCCCATAAAACAAGTACAAATTTTATTCTTCTTACTAGCAACAGCATAGTGTTCTTGAATAATGCCCTCAACTGAAAGTCCCTGAGCATTTCATGCTGTTTTTTTTCCTGTTCTAACAACATTTGAATTAGTTAATTTTAAGTATTAGATAAGGAACCTTGTATTGGATTCAGTCTGAGATTAACGCATCTAAATAGGTGATCTCTGTGTAGGTACCTGTAGGGTCTACTAGATGTCTAAGGTCCCTCTGTAGTCAATGGAGATCTAGGGCTTGATTCAGCTACCTAAATAAAGGAAAGAAGAGCCATTTGAAATGCTGTAAAGCATCCGGAATATCTGCATGGATCTGGTAGATATGACAAAAGGCCTAAGGGAGGCCTTAGCATTTCTGCAAGTCACATGGAAGACATTTAGACATCTGAAATAATATTAGGTTCTTACGCTTAGGCAACCAAAATGAGCATCTAGTCGATAGTGGAGCCCAGAACAAGCTTCAGGTAACCAGCTATGAGGGGTGGTCACACAGATAGTGCTATTTGAGATACCAAAGAGCTACGCTGGTTGCCTACAGCCACTGCTCCAGAATGACACTGGTCTTCCTCAAGTCCTGTATCATGTTTGACAGCCATGAGTCTTAAATACCATATGACATCTGAAATAATGTGTCTACTGATGGGCAACTAAATCAAGGTGTCCGTGTCTACTCAGTGAGATGATGCTTTCTAGGCTCCTTTGATTATGCTGATTAGATTTTTATTTGTTGTAATGAGAGCTTAAGGAACCAGCATGCTTTTACGTGCCTACATTTTGGAAGGATTCATTACATCTGTGTAGATCCCTAGCGTCGTTCAAGCTTTGTGGGATATTTCCTCTCTTCTCTTGCTTGCCACTGTAGAAGCATGTCTTCTTCAAGCATTGTGTCATATTTACCAGCCATATGCAGATGTATATGCACTAGACGTCTGTTCTCGAGCAACTAAATTACTCTCTAGCATCAAGCTGAATCCTAGCCATTATTTTTTACACAGGGATAAGAGAAAAATGTTTCCTAAGATGGCCCCAAAGTGTTGTGATCAGAAATCAAATTTTCAATTCCTGTCAGGTCTCAGTGGCAAAAAGACTGGAGGGGATGGTCAACCTTTTAACAGAGAGGGTAAAACCAGTTAATTAAACATGATAAGTTAGCAACTTATCAGTCCTTGGTATTCATGAGCCCTGACTTTTTCCATAACACCTCTGTGTTCTTGTTTTGTTACATGCTTATTCCCTATTGCATGGCACATACTTATCGTGTCAGTACTTTTGGCACTTGATGTATAAGAAAACTGGAGTACTACCTTGTCTTATCTTGTATATAAAGAATTCCAAAGATGATAATACTAAAATGAATAATACATTTAAAATAATAAAACTACAAATAAATTGTGTGCTTTAAATGCAGCGTTTGTGCTTTCTTTAGTTTTTCTAACTACTGCAGCCTTGTCAACAACTCCTCTCCTTGGAAATTTATGTTTACTCATTTTGCATTGTCTAAGACAGGATATATTAAAGAGTCCATTAGCAGATTTTTTCAAAAATTATGCTTTTTTACTGAAGGCTCATATGTATCGTATAGCACTATATAATGTCTTCAGATACTAGTAACTGCTGACTGTGCTTGATTCTGAAAAACCTGCACCCAGAACCTGCCTGCCATTATGGAGTTTGCTTTTCTAGGTGTTTCTGGACATATATTCCCTGTGAAAATGCCTATGTAGATGTCTGATAACAGAGTTGAGATGCTAGATGTTTTATGCAATTTTCATCCTACTTGATTTGTAATCTTGGAAGTTGTCTAAGTTTACACTCTGAGTTTTGTAGTCAGTGAAATGAATCAAGTGTCTGCAGGGAGAGATTCATCTTGTCTAAACCACCAGATTTAGGATGAGATGAATTACCCTCTGGAGGTACCTTATTCATTCCCTTGATACATATAGGGCTTAAGGTTATTCTTTTTAAAGTAGTCAGCTAACTTTTAGGTGACTGAAGTTGATGATATTAATCTTCCCTGTTGTAATTGGAATGCTCATAGCTGAGAATGTGCTAACAAGCTCTCAGGCTTTTCATCAAAGCTGCACTGACACTGCTCAGATTTAGCTTGCAGATGGTAGATGTTTCTACTGGTCTTTTGGTATATCCTCCAAAGCAGTATCACAGGAAATTACTAAAGTTTGTCCATTACTCAGCCATGAAAATCCATAACAAACCTGCTTAGAACAGCTTAAATGTATTCTGGGAAGACAATTGCATTTGATTATTCATCACTCACTGCGACAATCACACCAGGTAAAATTGAGAAGTGTCTGTTTAATTTGTAACTGATATCTCTGTTCCTTTGAAATTCCTTATTATTTTACTTGAGTTTGCTGTGAGGTCAGCGTGGGCAGAAGGAGTGTGTGTTGGTAATGCTGTTCATGAGCTAATTTAGCTATGGCTGGGAGGCATGTGGGGGGCCCATTTAGGTTTATAAGAAGGAACCTGCTGAGGGAAGGTTTCGCATGATAGTGGGAGGTGACTGTGCCTGGTTTCTGTTTGCCTTTTAACTGGCATTTCAGGAGTGCAGTGTCCTGGAGTGCTACAAACAGGAGCCACAAACACAGACTCAGCAGTTAACTTCCTTGGCAATTGAGCAAGTAGTAGTGGTCCCAAATGTTCAGCAGACTCCGAGCTTAGCCCCAAAATGATGAGCTTTAGTTTTCTATCTGTATTTTTGTCATGCAGTGGCGCTTTGAGATGTGTAGTTTACATGACAGGAATGCAGGAAGCTGAGGCAATAGTCTTTAAGAGGGCTGGAAAGCATAGTGCACAGAAATGAAATGCATGGTTTATAACCATCCAACTGGTAGCAGGTTGGATGATTTATAAATAAGTTCCACTATTTGACTCCTGGATTTTGCACAGAAGAAAGCTATGACTTAAATGCCAAGGAATTTGAGTAGCTGAAGCTCAACACTGATAGTACAGCTTTTTATCGCCTACCTTTCAGAATCTCAAATATCCGTGTTACAGAAAATAAATTTGCAATAGAGAAGACTGCTTAAATTAAAGGAAAATTCACACCATTTATAAATTTATTACTTAATTCTGAAATCAAAAGAGTTATCTACTTAAACACTTTTGCTTTTCTGTATGAAGTAACATCTGCAAATTAGAGCCAAATCTTGGATTCTGACATTCAGTGAATTAAATTGCACTGCTTATTTATATAAACTGAAAGATCCCTGTGGTAGTAAATATGTTCCCTTCCAGGCTCTTGTTTGCTGTTTTTATTTTTCTTATGCTTTTCATAACCAACCAGCTACCTTACAATGACTTTTAAGGTGACTAGTATGACTGCCAAATCAAACGGATTGACATTGTATAATAGGAACAGAAAGGGAAATCCGAGACCACAGATGTTGGGCAAAATCATACATGAGTATAAGGGAAAGATTTACATCTCCAGAGAACAGATGAAAATTTTCTTAAATCTTTTAAAATGTATAATCTGTCACAGACATTCCTTTGGATCAAAAGATAGAATTTATAATTCCTGCGGAGTTATATTTTGTCCATGCTTTCCAGTAGGAGTGAATTGATCCAGGTCATGAAGTCTACAGTTACTCAAGATGTATGAGATGCTCCACATGTTAAGTGTTATTTGCTTCCTGCATTGTCAACAGTAGTAAAGCTGTGAGTGTTGAACACGCACAGCTGTCTTAGAGCTGAAAGATGGTCATCTTTTTTAATATATTTCAGTTCTTGACAGAGTGCTTATCAGGAATATAATACTGATCATCTCATTTCCCCTTATGGCAAGCCCAAAAGGCACTAACATTGTTCTACTGTTCTTCAGTTCACCTTAAGCACAGTCAAACAGGTGGAGATTTAGTGGGGAGCTAACGGCTCTGTAAACCCAGAGTAGTATTTGCCTCTGACTTTTTAGCCACGTGGGCAGTGAAACCCTTTCCTTGAGGGTGGGGGGCAGAAAGAGTATATGTCCGTGAAATGTCCTCATATACTAATTATCTTTCTGAAGAAAACACAGCTATGTTTTCTTTTGTATGCCTACAATCTCACTGAAATTGCCTTCCAATCCCATGAAAAATGCTCCCTGCCTCTGCCTGTTAGCTGAAAGTCAGACATATTTCAGCTTCATTGAATCATGAGTAAGTTCCAAAGGCTAACTGCTGAAAAACCCCTGCCATGCATCCAGGCAAACACACCACAGTGGCCATTGGCATAGCAGAATTCAACTGCTGGTGAAAAGTATGAGAATAGCAATGGCTTTTAACGACACAGGAATTATAGATCAAAACCATTATCTAGAGCAGCACTAAAAAATGATGTGCTGAAAGAAATATGGGCTGTCTGAGTTTCTAAAGAACTTCATTATACTGCCACATGGAATGCAGCAGCACTGGCATTGCTCAGTGGAAGCAGACAAGAGTTACTGGAGACACAGACCTGGTACTCTCTTCTCTGATCCTATATAATGAAGGGAAGTGAACATTTCTTCCAGTACACAATCTTGGAAATACTTTCTGTTTTTCTTTAAACAAACAAAATCACCCAATCTCCCCAAAGACACCCCTCACAAACTCCTCACCTAAAACTTGAATGTGCTCCAGTTTAAAGCATTAAAGCCTGTCTGCATGTTGTGAAAAGAATTTACCACTGCTCATGTCTGCTGGCATTTAATTCTCCCAGGCAGCTACCTTTTGGATTTTACATGTTAAGCCTATCACTGCGTTAATTCTATCAAATTTGTGCTTCCTTGTTTATTAATTTTAACTCTGGAAAAAGGATTGAATATGGAGATCTGTTATAAACGGTATGCAAGAGCATCTGTTATAAATAGTATTGCAATATAAATTAAAATCATAGGAAATATGATTTTGGGGGGCTGATGAGAGGATGAAGAGGAAGGGGAGTGTAAGAGTGCTCTGTTTCAAAACTGTTCCATTGGCTCTCATCTTTCTCTGATGGTGTGTCAATGCTAAGTCAGACAGTTTAGCTTAAATCACAAAGGCCATTTAAAGCATTCTTTGTCAGTCTACTGATCACTTGAGTTGCTCTGAATTTGTTGACCACACTATGTATCAGAGACTCAGGCTTGTTTCTGATCTGTGAGTCTTTGACATCCTTCTGGAGGGTTTCCGTAAGTGGTCAGCAGGATGTGGAGAAAGCTAGAGGTGGGTTAGGAAGTTGGGCAGAATGAAGGATCTGCAGGTGAGGTTTCAGTTTCAGACATAAGGAAAATGCCCTCTGAAGGAAATGTCTTCAGTGATACTGTCTGGTCTAATAACCCTGTATCTAACTAAGACTTATTTTGCTTATGGCCTCTGATAATCATATCTAAAGTACATCATGTGCTTTGTGATCCTGGAAAACAGCATACAGGTGGGTGCTTTTCAGAAACACACCTATATCTTTTAAAATTTTTTCCCCTATGAGTGATTTTCAGGACAAGTTGATCTCATGGGACTGCAACTCATCAGCATTTTGTCCTCCCATTCTCTCATTTGCTGAAGTAGTCAGAGATGTCTCTGGGATATAGTTAGTTCCTTCCTGTTACAGTTAATGTTAATTCTTCATGTGAATATGCTGAGACTTTGGAAAAGTTTCCTGTGCATCTCACTTTCTCTTGTCCTTCTTTCCGTTTCTTTATCCATACTCTAAAGTCCAACTTTTTCCCCAAAGTTTTTCTGTACATTTCAAAGAATGAAATGTACACTCAGACTAGGACTCCATCAAATAAAGGATAAGCAAGAGACTAGTGACCAGTCCAGGCTAGGCAACCATACGTATTCATGCTTTGCTTATAGAATAGGGATTTGATCTTAGCAGTCTGCTTGATTCCATGGTTTGCTAATAGCTATCCAGAACAGTGGTGCAAAAAAGCACCAGTTCTTACCCTACTGTACAGGAAATAAATAAAATAGTGATGAACATACTGTAAGTAGTGAACAGAAGTATGTGAATGAAATGAATGGGCAGAATTTGTCATGTTTCCTTTTAAATTCATCTGGTCTGGAAAACTGTTTGCTTTCCTTTGTAGAAGAGAAAGCTGGCCTGAATATTACGGCAGATGCAATAAAATTGCCAATCCATTGCCCCATTTGGCAAAAATATAACTAGTGCATTGCTTGTGAGTCATTTCCATGCTGTTTATGCCAGCGTATTGTCAGTGTATGCAAACGGAGTTTTCCAGTACAGTGCAAACTGACGCAGACTGGTTCTGTAGGTTGGAGAAGGCTGAGCATGTGCAATCCATCCACTGGTTATGCCATGAACAGGCCAGATTTCTATATGATAATAAACATCACCAACCACCACAATGATAGGTGAGGAAAAAAACCCCTCTACCCAGACATGTGCATTAATCATTGCCCAGTCGAACTCCTTTTTATTCAGTTTGTCTCCTCTCCATTCTCTGGGGTGCCTATTATGTGGAATGAAGAGCACGCTAAAGCAGGACTCTTTGACATGTCCTTTAAAGTTCCTTGTGAGCATTTATACACTTAGTAAGGAAGCAAATTATACAACTAGATGCTTGCCAACAGGTAGTGATGAGAAGAACACTTTAGGTAAGTGACATAACTAAGCAGGCACGCCTGTTGCATTTCAGGGTTTATATACTCCTCAAAGTGGGATGTGACTCTGAAATGGCAGTGGCAATATTGGTTTTATCAGGAGTATAAGTATATATATACATTTTTATATGTCAGCTTGTATGATTTATTACATTTAGTACTCTTAAGGTGTTGAATTATTTAAGAGATTAGGAGGATAAAGGAATAGCTGCTATCTCTGATATTCTGTCTTCACCCAGTTCCCACAAGGAAAGTATCAGGTGAATTGTTGACACTTTACTAACATAAACACTTACCCTCCTTGTCTCATTCCTTGCAACCACTGGAGGATATTTTGTGGGCTGAATGGATTTCCTGACAGCAGGCCTGCAAAACATATGTTAGAAACCTACTCTTGCCTGTCATAAGTGATTATTATTTGTATCAGTAATGGTTATTTACAAAGCCCCTAGAAGGAAACAGGCAGAATAAGCTGCTTTGCCTTGTTGCCACCCTCTGCGTTCAGCATTCCTATCTTTTTCACAGGAGGAATCAGGGCACTTAACCTGCAGTTGCCACATATTTTTTACCAAAGGACCAGCATTCTATTCAGAAACAGCTGCATACCTGCTTTAACCACTGTCTTAAGTTACTGCTGTCTGAGAACAGAAAACTACTCAAGACCAAGGCACAGATCCAAAGAAAGTCCAGCACTGTTAACACT
>NW_009930893.1:13265-75926 GCF_000696875.1 Nestor notabilis
TGGTTGCAAGAAAATTTAGCTGCATGTTCTCAAGTTGTACTTTGGTACATGTCTCTGCGGCAGTAGTCTGTCTCTACTACAGGCAACAGAAATTTGAGTCCACTCGTTACAAGACTGCTGAGCACTACCCATGCTGTAAACCCTCAATTTAACACTAAGGAGCCAAACCAGTTCAAGCTCTAGAGCCTCCTGGAGAAGAGAGAATCCTAGTGTGCATGGTTCTGTGAAATTACTCTTTTAGATGCAGTCTGACAAAGTAGGCATAAGTGAGGCTTAATCAACTGTTGAGCAAGAAGCACTGGGAGCTGGCCTTTCTTCACCCACCACCAGCTGTGCGGATTGTGGGGGTCAGTGAAGAGACACTGTCTTCTCAAGCCTGTTCTCCACCACACAGTATAGGCATGAGCCAAGTAAAGGGAGTGGTAGCTAGTTCAGTCAAGAAGTAGCCCCACCAACAGCATGGAAACAACTGGCTTAAGCCTCCTGGCTCAGCAACCAAATATAGTAAAGATCTATTCACTGTCATTCACTAGCAGGCAGAAGAGTTGAAGATCAGCCTATCTCTGGGAGCATGGGTACATTCAGAGCTCGGTGGAACTAGAAACCATTGTTTTGACAACAGGCCAGCAAAGGGAAAGGAAAGAATGATAAGGTGAAATTGGAAGAAAACAATGCATGAATGTGAAGCAGCAGTTTACCACAACTCTTTGCGTGCGGCCATCCAGACAGTTCTTTATCCACTGAGTGGTCCATCCATCAAATTGGTGTCTCTCCAATTTAGAGACTAGGGTGTCATGTGGGACAGTGTTGAATGCTTTGCACATGTCCAGGTAGATGACGTCAACTGCTCTGCCCTTGTCCATCAGTCCCATAGCCCCATCACAGAAGGCCACCAAATTGGTCAGGCAGGATTTCCCCTCAGTGAAACCATGCTGGCTGTCACCAACCACCTCGTTGTTTTTCATGTGCCTCAGCATTCTTTCCAGGAGAATCTGCTCCATGATCCTACCAGGCACAGAGGTGAGACTGACTGGTCTATAGTTTCCTGGGTATTCCACCTTCCCCTTCTTGAAAATGGGGGTTATATTTCCCTTCTTTCAGTCACCAGGAACTTCACCTGACTGCCATGATTTTTCAGATGTGGTGGACAGTGGCTTATTGACTTCTTTTGCCAGCTCCTGGTGATGTTGTAGAGGGTAGAAAGAAATGGGAGACTTTTCCATCATATTCTATTTCTTGCCCCAATTCAGCTTCTTATAACATGCATGAAAAACTGTTACCTTGCAATGACTGTTGCTTACTCCTAATTGAAATCTGTAATCCCATTACAAATGCATCCGGACACATTTAATTAAACCATATCCTGTTGTGCAAATTGAGATCTGAGTTCATAGCTCATTTCTAAACAAATTACACACAGTGTGAGAGTCCAGGCACTGAATTAGGCATCTTGTAGCAAATGCTGCCAGCTCCTTCAGGTTAGCTGAGAAACTGGGTTGCTGCTGTTTGCAATTTCTAAAGCATAGCAGGATAGCTCATTTTCCGGACTGCCTTGGTTTTCCAGTCAGGCTGCCTCATGGGGATATTTTGTCTTCTGCAGTATTCTACTGGTGGAGAGGAAGAAGCTTAAATATACTTTCTTTAAGTCTTTCTTGAAAACTGGCAGGCTTTTTCATCAAAACTGAAGGCAAGGCTGCTCAACTAGAACATCTCCTAGTCCAATGACCATTATTTTACAGACCTGAAAACTGAACTGGAAATAAATACATTTTTAATGTATTCTAATAAATGTACAGAATAGCTGTTCTGACTTGCTTTCCTATGCTAAGTTCTTCCATTCCACCATTGAGTATAATATTTGCTTTTGTCCATTACAGATTTTATAAGGAAGACATATAAAATTCAAGATTAATATTACCTGCTACCTGCTTATCAGCTCTTTCACCTTGTCCTGCCACATACTCCCCTGAAACCAACACCTTCACCTTCTTCTACTTTTTAAAATAACCACATAAATGCAGTCATTTTGCTTGAAAGCTATTCTGTTTTCAAAATGTCATAATGTTGGACTCTAGGTGGCAGCATCTGTGAGTGAATATTAGATGTTTGTGCTAAACCAGTGATTTGAAGCACGCCTCAATCGATAACCACTGTAGGCAAGTCTTCCTTAAAAACACTTATTCTTTGCTCTTCCTACTCTTTATTTTCATCCTATAAAACCTAGTAATATACTTAATGTACAAGTGTTGGAAGAGTTCTTAGTGGCATGTTAACAGATCTTTCATGGTGGTTCAGAGCAGCCTCTTTTACTTGAGGCACAAATGAGGGAGAGCAGCACAGGACACTAAGCCATCCTAGTCTGAAACAGAATGGAAAATGCTTGGCTAGAAAATGTGTAATTTTACTGCTTTCAAAGAAAATAAGGTGCATCTCTGCCTTGGCTCTTCAGCAGCTGCTTATGCCTTGTCAGGATTATAAAAGGCTGGGGGCATATCAACACAAGTGTTTTCTACCAAAAAAAACTAATAGTCAGGGGCTTTTCTAGCTGTCCCTGTTTAAGAGAACTGGAAGTGAAGGAGGTTTAGAAAATGTCTGTGGACTGTTCTTCTGCACAATCAAAGCTAACAGTCACATCCTGACGTCAGATTGGGTAGGATATTGATCTCTAAGAAAGAGCCTTAGGGAATATGTAAAGGGGTAAGCGGATAGGCATTACAGAAACAGAGATCTCATTCTATACTCATTCTTCCCTCCCAGTATGCAAAGATTTTTCTGGGATGGGAAGAAATCCTCCATTTCTTCCTAGCTATCACTATGTATCGGGCTAATTTGGTTCAGAACCAAGTCTGGCTAGTAAAAAGTGTTCTCGGGCATCAGCAGCTAACAAAAAAAGCCAGAAACATATTTAAAGACACATGGTGAAACTAGAACAGTAGCAATGAATTGTGCTTGTGCTATGTGACCTTCCCTTTCTGCCTGCAGTGGGTTGACTCCAGCCAGCAGCTGAGTACGTATCCAATCACTCACTCACTCTCCTCTAGGATCTGCAGTGACATCAGAAGGGTGTGTATAACAGCAGAGAAAAAGGGTTGTGCATATTAGACATTTATTTTTCCTAAAACTATTTTACATCTATTATGAAAAATACTGATGTAGTACAATCAGGAAATAACAAGAATGGGGCTGCCCCACAAGAGAAAACAAGTGAGGAACAACAGTGCAAAGATCTATGCCTCTTCTGACAGAGGCATAGGCCTGAGAAGGGTATGAATGGTGACAATTAAAAGTGCTATTTACAGTCTAGTGATGAGCTGAGATATGCAAAGCAGCAAGCCAAAACAAGTGAGGAACAGAACTGAGCACAAATATACCTACAGCATAATTCAGGCAAGGAGCTTAACTGCAATTCCTGGACCAATGGGCAGAGGTGGAGGTCAAAGCAATTCAAACCTGTTGATGTACTGAGGGCCAGGACAATTAATTGTTTAATTCAGACTGCTAGACTACTAAAACTTTAACTGGAATAAAAATACATTCTTAGCTTCATTTATATGATATGTTGCTTTTTGCCCATAACAAGATCTGAGTCTAACAGCATCTCTTTTAATCCACCAGCTACAGCTCTAGTGATAGCCCTGTTGCCAAAGGGCAAATGTATGGACAAGCCTGTGCCCTGATATAGAATAGGTATGACCACTCTCAATACTTGGGTAAATCTCTTTTAGGCTGTTTCCAGTGATACTGTGTAATGATTAAGTCGCTTCTTTAGACCACTTGTACAGATACTGCCTTAGGCCTGCGCAACCAGATTCCTGGTGCAATGAGCACAGCCCCTAAATAGTTTTTCTGTTGTAATCTGGTGTTACAGTCTGGTGTTACATACTACACAGCACTACTGGCACTCAGGAAAGGTAAAAAAAAAAAGAAAAAATTTGTAGACCAAATCCTTATCCACACACATACACAGAGGCACATGAATTAAAACAGAGGATTAAATTTACTTGCTTGATGTCCCAGAATGGGCAGTGAGAAGGGAGTGAGCTTGATATCTGAAAAAAGTCTGTTAAATTTGATTACCCTCAGCTAACGCTCCTGCTTATCTACCTCCACATCTATGTAAAGGGAAAGTTACTCTCTGTAACCTATAAAACATGAAATATAGCATCTGATAAAATTCATATTTATTCTTAAAAATTTCATATATCTCAGGAGATATCTCTACTTATCATTAATACCAAACAGGCAAGAGCTTGAAAATGGCACAGATACTTTTGTCCAGCTGTTAACATCTGTTTAGAGTTTCTATTGTGATATTTTTGCTTCTGTGATTAGCACATAGCCAAGTATGCATAGATTTACAGACTAGAATCCACAGGATTTGTATGCAGGAAGAACAACAGAATGTACCACATACCTATGTTTGCTCAGTCTTATGCTCTAGGCAATAAGCAAACAATCTGAGGAGCTTTTCAATATCATGTAGCTGAGTGCTGCAGTGTCATGTTTTCTCATTACGTAATATCTTCATTGTAATCATTAGTGATATGTCCAGGGAGGTTGTGCAATTTTATAGGATTTATTTTGTACATGGAGCACAGCACATACACATTATGCTTTCATTTGAATGTATACAGTATTGAATATAAGGATAAATATTTTGTGTACACATATACATGTATTTAAATAATGAAAAGAGGTAAAATGAGGAGGTTAACAACAGTCATTTGGGAAGCAACAAGCTCATACACTTTACTTAAAATACTGCTTTCAGGTTCTAAAAATTGTCATGCAGAAGGTGCAAGAGGATTTCAAGTGATGCCTGATACGGAATGCAAAACAGTGGTCTGAATTCTGACTTGCTAAGTGGATGCTATGCTCAAGGAAGAAGTAACCAACATAGGCATAAACTGGGTCATCTTCATGGGAAGTAGTCCAAAGCAGCAAACCAAATATGAGCTCTCAGTGCAATGCTGTTAGGATTATTCCCATAACCAATACTGCTATAACCATCCTTATTATGTCAGAGCCTTTCAGAGAGGCTCCTTATTTTGCTTAGACTGATTTCCTCATACCTAGATAAGAAATCAAGTCATAGTATGAATGCACTAACCTGTCTGGTCATATCTGGATGTGGGTCTCTGTTGCTCTTAGTGAACTAAACTAAAAACCCCACAAGCTGAGCTCCCTCAAGTTATGAAAATTAGATTCTGGTTCTTACTAAGGAGAGCTGAAGGCATAAGCCTCTCCCTGGAAAAAAGAGGTTTTTATTACAAAAGACCTCCTAAATAGACATGCTCAGGCTAACATTGCTCAGCCATCCAAAGTTTGTTTATGGAAGCTTACCCATGCAGCCAGAAGCAACAAAAAAGTTGTATTTATGTTCCCTGAAATAAAAGCTATGTCGTGTGTGCTACATTTACAGTTCTAAGGCTGTTGGTTTAATGCTTTACTGTATCATATAGCACACATAAACACATAGATACTGTAACCTGGGAATCTATGATTAAATACGATTAAAATTAAGTGGTGAGCATGAGTGAAATTATACAATTAAATAATTATGTAGAATAATTGTATAGAATTTATTGCCTTGAAAGTGACTGAACTGAACATTCAGTTGCTTCTAAACAATAGTAGTGATTCTAAGGCTTTTTAGTTGTTACAGGTCTCAATAGAAAATCCTGGAGCAGACTTGTGTGTGTGAGCATGCATATAATGCAACAGAAGGTCAAGAAAACAGGATCATGAAAAACAAGAACATGTATGTTTTTCATTGTCAAAATAATGACATGAAAAGGTGAAAGTATTTGCTGCTGTATGTTAGAAAATGGGAAAAAAAGAAAAGGCCATTCCTTTAGAAAGGACCTTGTAACTTTCTCCACTTTTTGCACACTTTTTGCACTTAACCTAAGTGAATATATGACTAGTCTGTGAGTTTGTGACTAACAGGAGGAATCCTTAATGATGGTATCACGCAAGCACATGAATGCATCATTATCCTACAAGTTATATAAGGCTAGTAAAAATTTACACATGAAAACCTCTTACATGTTCAAACGAATTACTGTGTTTCTTTCAACACAAACCTTAACTCAAGGTAAGCCTCAGAAAAAGGCATGCCAGCCCAGTCATCACTAAAAGTTCCTCGTGGGAGAATTTCAGTTTCTTTTGGCAGTCCATTCCCAGTCCCCCTGTAAGTGTACTTCTGAAATTTCTTTCTCTCAGCCCTAGCCTTAGGCAGTAACTCTAGTCTGATCTCCTGGACAGGGCTAGCACTCCAATCAAAAACAATATTCCTAAGAAAAGAATATTAACATTAGTCTTAACTTCAAAAGATGCTTCTGAAGTGTCATTCTAGGATTTCTCTTTCTCACAACAGCAACCAAAGCCTTAATTCCAAATTCTACACCTCAGAGGAGTGTCAAAAAAGGCCAGATGAACTTTATCCATACTGAAAATCAGACAAAAAATTTTTTTCGGAACTCCCAGTTTCCTTTGGCAGCCTCTTTCCAGACCTTGTTCCCCTGAATGTCTGGGCTGCTTCTTTTCCTCAACAATCATAACCTTAATTGTGTACCCTAAGCCTAGCTTGGGCCATAGGAGAGGAAAATCTCTCCATTCAGAAATATGCTTAGATAAATACTATGCCATTCTCCAGTTGTAGCATCAGCTCTTAGCGGTGGAGGGTACATTCTAGCCCCACTACAACTTCATCTCCATGTTCCCTTTGTTTCTAAACCCCCTCTAGCTCTAACACAAATGCTTGGCAGATGCATGTGCCAAAGATGGTGCTTCATGCAAAAATTCAGTGTTCTTTTGAGGGGAATATTAAAGTCTGCCCATGGATTTCTTTGTCAGCTGATGCCTAGATGCAATCAGACTTAGCTCTGGACTTTCAGTCAAAAATAACCTTAACCCAAACCCTAAAATGAACCTTAGAAAAAACATACCAGTGAAGATGAAAAATTCCTAAAGAAACAATTATTTTTGCACCACTCAGTTCCTTTAACAGCTCTCTAAAGATTGAGAGAAAATGCCTAGAGCTACAGCTTGAGTGGTGCAGGAGAAGGGCTATCTGAAAAAAACAACCCTGTAAACTAGATTTCCCCCTGGAGTAATTCCTTTTCTGGGTAAGATGAAGAGGGCAGTGTCTAGGCTTATTTTATGCTAGGGATTATATTTAGGAATAAAAATGCAGTTAAGAGAAAAAAAGAAACTGTGGGATAAGTGTGTGTAGGAGTCTGGAAAATCCTCAAAGAAAATGAACAGCTGATAATTGAATTTTCCTCTCAAGAATGTGGAACCTCTGATAGGAGCAGGAACCACAGCCAGGACGGTCAGCCTATCATTTAGGATTCTTAGGGTACAAGAAAAAATAACCACAGAAAACCAGTTGGAGTGGAGCTGCAAAGGGACTGCCAAAGAAAGATGTAGGCTGCAGAAGGACTTATCCCTTGGAAAACCTTTTCATCTGAACTGTGGCTCTGGTTCTTAGGATGGGGCTCAGCCAAGACAAAGGACAAGGCCAGGAGTTTGGAAGAGGAAAAAGCCATAATTACAGCGCAGCTGCAAAAAAGCTGCCCATGGAAGGTATAGGTGGCAAACAGAATTGTCCTCTGGGAATCTGTTCACCTGGACCCTTGCTCAGTGTATTGGGATATGATCCAGGCAAGACCAATGTCAAGACCTAAGCTTAGGACTGTGGTTAGTGGAACGAGAAAGCATGGTGCTGTGGTTGGAGTGCTGCAAAGGGGCTGCCAAAAGAAGGTGTGGTTTGGCAAATGCATTGTCCCAGAGAACTTCTTCATCTGGGGCATCTTTGTAAAAGGCTCAGTTGGTGCTAGGAAAGAGACAAACCATAAAACTAAACCATTCGAGCTAAAGTGAAGCCTATGCCAAGACCCAGTGCAAAAAATATTTTCCCTTTTCCTGTCCCCCTTCCCCACCTCTTCCCTTCAGATTCCTGCAAAATATAATCTGTTTGGAGCATTTCAGCAAATGTGAGGTGACTTCTAAATTAGTCGTCGTTTCACCCATGCCTAACCTTGCATAACTTGTTTGGATGCCTGCATATCTTCATGAATGTTATTCCTCCCAGGTGGTGTTACCTTCCTGACAGAGGTGATTATTTTGAGCAAGCAGGTGGTTTTTCTGAATTATGTAGGCCCTTGCAAGTACTACACACTGTGTGCAATGTCTCAGCTATGATAAGGAAAAGTTGATTCTTTGTTGTTAGCAAGTACAAGAGAATATGGGAAAATATTTTGATGTGTATCTGAAAAAAACTAGTTCAAGGAACACCAGAGAAGCCTGGACTTTTGTCACCGCAAACTGGGAATGCTGTCTATCTGTCTTCCATGTTACATTTCCAAATCATCTTATTTAATGATTCTCAAATGAAAATAAAATCTAACTTAACATGAAGCACATATATCTGTGTCCTGTGTTGTATCAAAGATTATTTATAAACTGGATTGAGCACTTGAGAAACAAGGACAATCTGAAGCTTTCATCAAGAGAACTTTTGCTGTGGTATTTCTAATATTAGTTGTGATTTCATCACAAAATAGATATAACTCAATGAAAACTTGCTTTGTATTGAATCATTGTTCAGAGAAGCAAACTACAACTGTATATTGTTTCCCCTTATAAAATGTTTCAACATTTTAATGAAAGTTCCATATCACTGTGGAACATTCATTTACTTGACATCAAAGATTTACGTCATGAATTTTATGCAGTCCCTAGAGATGAAAACTTAAGCTTCTTTTGATTATCAATGGTTGCGCTCAGGAAAGCTTGCTTCTTTAGTTTAATTTATTGGGGAATATTTGCGAAATGTTTTTGCGCAATTACTATTTTAAGTGGCAAGAAGGGATTTCAGCCTCGTCTACATTCCATTTTGATCTTCACCTTTTCCCGAAGATCAGTACAACTTTATACATTTGAATTACCTATATTCTGTCATTTCTGGTAATACAAAATGGTTAATTATCAAAATTTATATAAAGTCTTAATTTATAGCATGGGGAATTATTATTGCACTAGTTATATCCATATAGCAATAAATATAGTGCTATTTATTTCTCATGTCCTGAAATATTAATTAGATTGTATTTGTAGAATTGCAGTTCACACATAAGATGACTCAAATTCTGAAATTATTTCAGATAATAGATGTCCAACAATATCCCTGTATCTATTAAAAATACACTTCCCCTTCAAGGGCTGTGCTTGCAACGAGTGTGTGTAGAAGAATTTTTTGTCCCAAGGCTTTGGTGTAAAATTTGTATCTCACAAGAAGTATGTATTGTATGTTTATATGACATTAACATATGAACATATATTTGAGCAACAATAATGCCTTTTTGTTACTTATCAAGTTATTTCACAGGCAGAGTTGCTGAGTTATTTCCGTTACCAAAACTGACTGGAAAACTGTCATAAAAAGGACCTTGCATGAGCACATGGTTATACTATCTCTCAAAGTTGTTAAGTTCTGTACATCCTTCTCCTAGCTTAAGTTACCTCTCCTTAAATATGAAAGAATCATGAGGTCTCACTTGGAATACCGTGTGCAGTTCTAGTGTCCTCAACTTAAGAAGGACACAAGCATGATAAGGGGGTTGGAGCACCTCCCGTATGAAGACAGGCTGATAAAATTGGAGCTGTTCAGCTCTTTAAATCTTTAATTTCAAATTGTCTTTCTTTTCTATGATCTCCTTCAAGTTTGTCAGCATCTTTTTTAGTAAAATTCTGGGAGCTGCGCACATGCTATCAAAATCCTGTGCCTTGTTGCTCCATATCGTGCCGTATTTGTGAATATAACCCTAAATTGTATAAACTGTTTTTGCAGCCACATCACATTGCCAACACCTGTCTCATTCACTTTTAGCTTTCACCCTTGGTACTTCTATATCATTAATCTTACCCAGCCCTCTCCACTGGACTGAGTACTTTTTTTATCTGTTACTAATTGGATTTCATCAGATATATTAGGTTGCTTTTTTTTTTCTATTTTTTTTTTTCCTTCAGAAGAAACTCATTTGGCACAGATTTCTAACCCCTCCAGGTTTCTATGTCATGTCATTTAACTCATTGCTTTCCACAGCTCTGTTCAACAGGGCTGTTTTCAAATGCCTGTCTTATTCGCTTTATCTACCTGATCATCCTTGAAGAGCTAACTGAAACCAGCACTAACTGATCTCCAAAGCCAATCAGTAGCGCATTACCTTTCACTCCCATTTATGTGCTGTTTACCCATGATAACTATTTTTTTGCTACCCAATTTGAATGATTCATCAAAGCAATTTTTTTCACCATGTTCTTTTTCATTTCAAAGTATGAATGAAGCCATTCCATACCTGTCTGCTGAAATCAGCAGCATGCATAAAGCCAGTCTTCCAACATGGGCTGTAGATGGTATAGAGTACATTTGAGTTTTATTGTGAGGGTTTTTCATGTGGTCTGAATTTCATACCTGGTTTGCAAATATGTATCTGAAAGACAGTAAGATGAGTACAGTAATGAAAAGCAGCAATAGAATTTAGCAACTGTGAATTTATTATCTTAATTTTCTGTGACCTCAAGTGATGGTGAAATTGCTGGGTTTTGCAGTACTAAAGTCTCTTCTGTGTCCGGAGTATCCAGTATGCTGCATGTTTATAGATATTCCTGGATGATTGAAATGTAAATGGGGAGGAAGTAATCTGATTTGCATAATAACTCGTATGACTGATTGTTGTTTCTTGTACATCTTTGAATGGTAATTTTTTTTTATTTACTATTAAAAAAATATTTTTTCCTGACATTTAAGTGAGGCAAAGGTTGAATGCAAAATGATACTTGTTCACTTCAGCTGGAACACCTACTATATAAAGAACTTAGAAGGAGGAGAAAAAATCTGGAAGATTTATTTGATTGAATAATTCAGATCTTTTATCTGATTAATATTAATTGCTCATATTAATTGGATACATAGAAAGAGGTGAATAAAATGAGGTTAGAGTTGAACTAATAAAAGGTAATTGTTCAGTAAAGTAAAACTTTAATTAATCTGTTAGTGTACCAAGCTTTTAATGATAGTATTCTGCAGCTCTGGAGTTGTTAATTCTATACAAAAGTCAACATCCTACAGAATGTTTTTTTGCAGATTGCTCCAAATCTGCAACACATCACTTGGTACTAGCATTCTCCAGCTCAGTTCCTGCACTGGAATGAAAAGTCACAAAATGTCCCATTGTGCTATACAATAATGTGATGTGGTCAATGGCTCAATGTCCAGCTGGAAAACAGTAGTGAGTGGTGTCCCTCAGGGATCGATGTTGGGACCTGTCTTGTTCGACATCTTTGTCAGTGACATGGACTATGGAATTGAGCGCGCCCTCAGCAAGTTTGCCGACAACACCAAGCTGTGTGGCTCGGTTGATATGCTGGAGGGAAGGGATGCCATCCAGAGGGACCTGGACACACTTGTGAGGTGGGCTGATGCCAACCTCATGAAGTTCAACGAAGCCAAATACAAGGTCCTACACTTGGGTTGGCACAACCCCAGGCACAGCTACAGGCTGGGTGGAGAAGAGATTCAAAGCAGCCCTGCAGAGAAACTGAACATGAGCTGGCTTCAGTGTGTGCTTGTAGCCCAGAAAGCCAACCGTATCCTGGGCTGCATCAAAAGAAGCATGACCAGCAGGTCAAAGGAGGTGATCCTGCCCCTCTACTCTGCTCTTGTGAGACCTCACTTGGGGTATTGTGTCCAGTTCTGGTGTCCTCAACATAAAAAGGACATGGAGCTGTTGGAGCAAGTCCAGAGGAGGGCCACGAGGATGACCAGGGGGCTGGAGCACCTCCCATATGAAGACAGGTGGAGAAAGGTGGGGCTGTTCAGCCTGGAGAAGAGAAGGCTGCATGGAGACCTCAGAGCAGCCTTCCAGTATCTGAAGGGGGCCTACAAGGATGTTGGGGAGGGACTCTTCATTAGGGACTGTAGTGGTAGGACAAGGGGGGATGGGTTTAAACTTAAGCAGGGGAAGTTTAGATTAGCTATAAGGAAGAAGTTCTTTACAGTGAGGGAGATGAGGCACTGGAATGGGTTGCCCAAGGAAGTTGTGAATGCTCCAACCCTGGCGGTGTTCAAGGCCAGGTTGGGCAGAGTCTTGGGCGACATAGTTTAGTGTGAGGTATCCCTGCCCATGGCAGGGGGGGTGGAACTAGATGATCTTAAGCTCCTTTCCAACCCTAACTATTCTATGATTCTATGATTCTTTATCAGATGCTATAAGCAATTCCTTTTTATCTTTTTCCTTTCCCCACCCCCCATCTTTAAAGGCATGGTTTGGGTTCTGACCTGCTGCAAGCTGCGTGATGCCTTGTTGCCATGCAGACAGTGATTATAGTGAAGATGGGTTGCAATTACATTGAATGAGACTGCCCATATTAACTTTTGGTTATTATCTGCATGTGGAGAGTTTTCATTACTATGTACTGGAAATGTCCTGACTGAAATAAGCATCTCCTGCTATTTGATTTGTGCCTATGTATGTCTATGTGTAATGATTACTGCGGTACTTAGAGGAATGCTGGATTAGCATGTAGTCAAATGTGAAATTCACCTCAGGGAAATTACATACTGTCAGAGAAATCAGTTTCTACAAAGCCTTTTAATTGCCAAGGAGTCAGAAAGAAACCATCAAAACATCCATAGCAACGGCTGTCAGAGTCACTGACCAAGTGTAAAAGTCTGTTGTAAGCTCTGTTACTAGGGATATATATGAAATACACGCAGGAGTTCCTTAGTTAAGCTTCACTTCTTATGAATTCCAGACCTTTGGCATGTTGCTTATAGCCAAAGTGGAGAGCCACATCTTTGATTGTTGCATCTGTCTCATTCAAAGTCTGCAAAAGCCAACACAAGGAGTAGTTAATTCCTAGGAAGAAAGGAATTATTCATTAGGACATGTTACAGAAGTATGGGAGGTAATAGGAAGAAAGTTAAAGGTGTGTAATAGGCAGGAGCAGAGTGAGAACTCATACAAAAGTAAAAACAGGGTAACTGTATGGTGTTGCTGGAGGATTAAGATATTTGACTCTCTTAAGCACAGTAAAACTGTACTCTTTACACCTGTGTGGTACCGTACTTGAGAACACTTCTCAGGTTCATACCATGCATGGAGTAGTAAACAGGTCTGCTTTTGATGGCAGGTGGCTTATGAACACTGAATATATTCTTTTGTCCTCCTACAACCAGCTGCCTGCTGCAAATAACCTTGCATAGTTCTCTCAACTCTGTAGGATATGGAGAGTCTCACAATTTTACAGTGTACTGTACAGATACATCAGACTTTTGTGTTATGAGTTGGGTGGAAAAGACTCAATGCATTAATGATTCATATTTTCTCATTTCTGAGTTCAATGTGTGAAACATTAATGCATTAGCAATATTTATGGATGGTAGTAAAGAAGATTAATTCACTTGTAACAACCACTGATGAGCTGTTTTTCCTTAATGCTTCCTTTCTTATAAGAAGATTTAAGAACCTAACACTTTTCATTCCATGGAGAAAACTTTATTCCCTTCTTGTATTATTCAGTAAGAGCATGAAAGAAGGCTAATGCCATCCTATGCTGCAGAGGGCAGAGCATTGCCAGCAGGTGGAGGGAAGTGGTCCTTCTCCTCTACTCAGAACTGGTGAGGCTACATTTGGAGTACTGTGTCCAGCTGTGGATTTCCCATTAGAAGACAGACATGGACATATTGGAGAGAGTACAGTGACAGGCTACAGCGATGGCTGTGGGACTGGAATCTCTTCTATGAGGAAAGCCTGAGAGAGCTGGGACTGTTTAGCCTGGAGCAGAGAAGGCTCAGGGGGATGTTATCAATGTATAGAAATGCCTGAAGGGAGGGTGCGTATTGGACACATCCAGGCTCTTTTCACTGGTGCTCAGTGACAGAACCAGAGGCAATGGACACAAACTGAAATACAGGATGTTGCTCCTGAACATTAGTAAACTTTTTTTTTCCACTGTGAGGATAATCAAGCACTGCACAGGTTACCCAGAGAGGCTGTTGTGTTTCCATCCTTAGAGATACTCAGAAGCCATCTGAACATGGTACTGGGCAACCTGCTCTAGGTGGCCCTGCTTGAGCAGGAGGGTTGGACAAGATGACCTCTGGATGTCCCTTCCAACATCAGCCAATCTGTGGTTAATCCAGAATGGTATTGGTAAAGAGTGGATTTCAGAAGACTTCTATCAGAAATTATAAACATACATGCTGAAATTCCTCTAATAGGACATGGTATATGGCTTCTGCTCCTCTAAAAAGAAAGTCACAAGTACTTCAAAAAATGTTAGATGTGGCTTTGTATGTTGAATGCTTGTATGTATGCAAGAAATGAGGACTTTTTGAGAAGTCTTGCAGATACCACTGATTTAATGAATTTTACCACAACTATTTATTTATGCTGTATCCTCTCATTAACTGAAACTCTTCTGTTTTACTTTCTTCTGTTTCACCAACCAAGGAATGAAAAGTTAAAAATCCGAACAACAGGTCACCTGTATTCAATTAAAAATAGATTCAACCACCGTGTCCTGCTGATAGAAATGGCACTCTTGTGCCGTTTCTGCACCTTGTTTCTCTTCCTTCATAAATCCTGCACAGAAAATTCATATAGTAGTTAGTAACCAGACTAAACCAGTTCATAGCAGAATAGCTTTATCACTGTTCATATGTTGAAAGTTGTTTTGCTACTAGGGATGAGCTGATAATAAAAATATTGTTGGATTCCTGATCTTATTTACATACGTTGGAGCAATTCTAATCAGGAGCACAAGACCAGCAAATCAAAATTCATACTCCTGCCATACTTGCACCAGATTTATATTTTATATTTCTAAATGAATGCATGCAAATGTCCACTTAATTGTAAGGGCTTAACATGCTCCACAGAGGTGTATGTGGTGGTAATGGAACTGGCCCTTCGTGTGATACTGGCATTACAGAAAACACCCGGATGTCTAGTACTACTTGCTAATCTGCCCTGAGAAATCTCAGAAGGCATATAATTTAATAAAGGTTGCCATATCATGTAAACCTAACTCTAGATCTGAAGGGTGCAACCTACCTTATTTTGGTACAAAGCCTTCTCAATTCAGTCAGAAAGAGGAATCTCCTTGAGAGCTCATGTTTGTAAGCATGAGCTCATGCTAGATGCACGTTCATTGTTCAGTGATTCCTATTAACCACTGATCTCTGAGGACCTACCAGTGGGGAACAGAAAATTATGAGCAGGAGGACTGGAATGTAATTGACACCACCAGAAGCTGTGCTCATGTAAAAGTCCTAATGCCTATCATCAGCTTTCAGGAGTCCTTAAAGACAGAAAAAACAGTCAACAAAGTGGAAAATCAGTCATGGGAGGCATGCATGATAGGATAAGACTATCTCAGAATAAATATATACTACACTTGTTAAAAGGCAATTTCTCTTGGAGAGAGAATATCAGGCAAAAAGTTTACTACTGAAGGGATGAAAGGAAGACAGAAATACCATTATCAACCTATGTTTGTGATTTGTGGGTTGCTGGAGGCAAAAAGTAATATCTTTAAGGAAAGACATATGAGGTGACAATTTTATGATAAAAACGGAGTGAGGAGAAACAGAATAAACAATATATCTTGATTTCTTTCTAAAACCTATATCTCAGCTTCTGTTTCTGTTACCAGTGCTAATAAGTTTGGTAGTCCTTATTGAATAAAGGTCATTGGTGGTTTCACTTACAGACCAGAAATAGTTAAACAAACCCAAATTGAACAAAGAAAGAAAAAAGATGGGGCAAGGTCTTGCCACTCCCTCTGCACCACCCACCTTCAAACAGGGAATTGTGTAAAGTTGAGGTATGGAAAAGAAGCCAAGTATTTTGGAACTTCTGGATATGAAAGAGTTTCAGGTCTTCCAGCTACTAGTTTGAAAATATGATCTCATACAGGGACCATCAGTGGCTTATCCCAGCTGAGGAGCTGACTTGCTGCATTACTGTTGTCAACGTTGGTTGAACAGTTTAAAGATATATATTGCTGTTTCATAGCCATACACCCAAATGGGTGGCATTAGCTTGAGAAAGGATACTGACATGGTGAAGCAGCAACTTGCACATATGACTGCTTGTTGCATTCAATGAAACATCTGCCGACAATGGGAGCTCCACATTCCTCCTAACTGCGAGTACAATTTTATGACCACAAATTAGATCCTACCTTTGAAAACACTAACACTGTTCCTGGGCAATACTTTGTCTTTTACCTTCTTCCACTCCCCTCCGGTACTATTGTGATTTTACACTGCTAATCAGTTGTGATTACTGTTTATTTTCTGCTGGTATCTGAGATATGCTTCACTTCATCAGTTTGATACATGGACTGAAAAAGTACTTAAGATGCTTTGTACTTATTTATAGTGACCTGAGGTACTTTGCAATTATTAGTTAACACTACAAATAGTAAAGGCTTGAAGTCTTAGCAGTTTCAAACAGTTGTACGAGTTTCAAACACTCGTACAATAATTAAGTACCTGGCACATAACAACCTCACAAGCGTTTGCTGTAATCATAGATCATTGTATAGTCATGTCTTCTGTTATTTTGCAATTTAGAATTGTTTGATGAATTGGTCTATATTATTTGTGTCCCAAGTGCAGAGATAGCAAGAGGAATTGTAGATCCATTAATGATATTGAGAGACTGATCTGTGATAGACCCTCACATCATAATTTTTTTCTATCAGCTGCTGTCCAGCTGCTACTGTAGAGGGGAAGCCATGTACTGGAAATCTACAGGGGATCACTAAATTATTGGTCCATAAGGTGAACCAAAGCTACTGAACATTTGCAACACTGCTGCTTGCTTTGCATTAATTACAAATTCAGAAAATTCTTGGAGAAAGAAACTATCCAGCTTGCAAAAGCAAGCAGTTGAAAGGGAGACTAAGAATCCAACATGTGGCTACATTGCTGGCTACAGTTGTAGAGTCTTTCTAGGTCTTAATAAACAGGAAATGGCCCATAAGAATCTTCTTGTATGTTACTTAACATGTGATGCAAGAGAAACACTAGTAATATTTAGTTTTGTGATATTCATGCTGCAGAAGAGACTGTGATTAACAGCTGAACACTACAGTCCTGACAAAAAAAAAAAATAACCAAACAGCTTCAGGCTGAACCACTGAATACCTTTCCATAAAAGCAATGAGTGCGAGTTGAGTCTGTATATAGAGCTCCCCGTGATAAAAGATTTTTTAAAAATTGAGATAACACCTTTTAAATATTTTTCTGAGTGAAAAAGAAAGCAAATAAATGGGACACCATTGTTAGAAATGGTGTCTGAACACAGGAGAGAGCAATTTGATGAGTTCTGAGACAAAAACTGCAGATCAAAAGATGCTCCAAAAACTTGCACAGTTAAGAATTTTTCCATTCCCATATGATTTTAGAGAAAGGAATCCCTAATCAAAGCCTGAATCTCTTGTGGAGTGTGTGAATTCAGCTTAGTAGAGAGGCTTATGAGAGGAGCAGCTTTATCTCTATAAAGATGTCTCCTATTGAATGTCAGGGAGAGCACTAAAGTAAAACAGCCATCGTTTTGGAACAAATGTATCAAGCTAAAGTAAGACAATAAATAAGACAAAGAATAATGAAGAAAATAATCTTCATAGGCTAGTGTGCTGGAAAGAGCAACAAAAAATTCAGGAAGAAAAAGGACTGTCCTTTGGGCTGTCACACTGAGGAGGGAGGGAAACTAACCCAAGTCAAATCCTAAACTGCAGGTAGCTTGAGGATAAAATATTCTCTATGTACACTAACTGAAAATGTGCTTTATAATGCACAGAAGTGCATGTCTAGCAGATCTATATGCTCTCAGTGCACAGACTTTGCTGCCAGCAATTCTACTGACATATTTAAGACCAGTCTGGCCATCAGTTAGATTCTGGCTGGGTATTTCAGCCAGCTGTAACACCATCTCAGCGATAATGGTAAGTGGTAATGTTAACTCAGAAAAATGCAATGAAGTGGTGTTAATGTTTATAAAGCACTCTTCTCTGGGCAAATAAAAATATCAATAAGAATCTCAAGTAATTGAAAAAAAATTGCTGGACTTTCATTCACATTTCTTTACAGTAGAAATTTGTTCCCCCAAAACTGTCTGTCAGCTACCTTAAAATGCTGAAGCTTTTCTTTTAGAGACAAAAATAAGAGAGAAATTACAAATTAAAAAATATTATGGTTAATATGCTTTCTATGGAAAAAAGACTTGGGATGATAGAATACATGCATGTTTGTGTGCTAAAACGGCCTTTGGGGTTCTGCTCTTCTATGATAATTTTTTATACAGTTGATGATAACTAGCATTCAGAGTCAAGTCTCCTGAACTGAAGATGGGTAATGTGTTTATCTTTTCACTCCTAGCAAAGAAGTGCTCTTAAAGCAGCTGGCTAAATTCCCTATAGTGTAAATGCAGATGAGTAGGTGCCTTTAGAGATCTTGACGACCATAGTTTAGGCATGAAAGTTAGTTGGACAGTAAGTGCTTCTAAAAGCCATCAGAAACACTTACTTCTTTCCATTCAGTGATAATTGTGCTAAAACACTTACACAGCATCACCAGGTACCTAAAACTGAGGTGCAAATGACAGGCTTGAATTTGCTTGTCTAGACTGCAGGTTGTTCTCCAGTTTAATGAAAATAGATGGATAAGTGAAGGTAAAGTACTTTGTATATGCAAGACCTTAGGCAAGAGCACCTCTGGGAGCTCACCCAGTGGAGCCACTGGACAATCCATATAGGAAGGAGGTTGAATTTCCAGCTGGAGTTAGAGGTTTTTTACATATCAAAGTCTGTCACATCAGTTGAAAGTTCATGGAAAGCCAGGCTTCCTCAGTGCTGGAGCCTGTGGAACTACATGCTTGTTTGGAGTGATTTTTTACTTTGTCATAAGACTGATCCAGAATGTAGTTGACACTGATGATAGAGTGTGGCAGAATTAAACATATCAGTAATGGGGGAGTACCTGTCCTGTGGAGCAGCTCGAGGTGCTACATTTATCACTTGAACTGACTGCTGAAGCACATTATATGTGTGAAATGTCAGTTCAAAGAACTGAACCTCATCAAACCTTCTGTATTTTACAGACTAATATGGTTCAGTTTGCTGGAAATGTTGAATGCTAATAGCTTGGTTTTTGCTACATCAGTGGTTCCCAGACTACAGGATTACAATCCAAGATGAGATAATGAACACAGAAGCAATGTTACCTAAGAAAACTTTGGAAATTGTTGCACTGAAATATTTTTTCTCTTGAAGAGATCAAGTCTTCTCTTGAAGAGATCAAGCCTTCACTTGAAGAGAGTGAGAAAAGGTGAATTCAGCATATTCCTGGTGTTTAGATTATTACAAATGTAAGACTTTTTCCAATTTGAATGTGACTGGCTTTTTCTGTTAGATCTGAGAGATCTTTAGTGTTCAGTATCATTCAGAAACACACATACAGCCTGAAATAGTCACCTGCCATCTGAACAGGATCTGCATCTACCCTCTACTGCAGTAGTTGACTCTGGGAATCCTAAACCCTGTTCACATCTGCTGTGTTTACAAAATAGTCCCTCCCTCTGTACTATATGTGTTGCATCTCCTACATATTTTAATGTAATGTATCGTGCCTGAATGGACTCAGTTTACTGAACAATTTACCAAGTGCGATGGTGTTTCTTCATCATTATTTAACATCATCTTTGCATCATTTAATACGATTTTATCAGAAGTGGTTTTATATTATTTCCATACTACTGAAGAAGATACTGATTAGTATCATCAGCTGTGTTGTCAAGCCCTTTAGAATTTCCATAGAAAATAGGCCTAGGTTGGTGTTTTAAAGGTCCTTTTCACTGGATTATATCAATATGTTGGAATTAATAATCCTTCATAGACTTTGCTTGTTTTGATGAGAATTTTACAGAGACATTTCTCAGATTCAGGAATATCTAATGAAGATAACAGAATTCCCTTCCAGAATAATGAGAAATACACATTTTAGGAATCTGGAGTATCTGAGTGCAGATTCCTCTTTTCCTTGATTCAGCCTAAGGACTGGATTTCAATCCTCATTACCCAAATCCCAAACAAGCTGTCTTAGCATACTATAGTCATTCCTAGGAGAGTCTCAATACCTTTTCTTTGCTTTATATATAGAGCTAAATATTCACTGGGTAAGAAAGACAAAGTCCTCCCTGGTGACAAGTTCTGCCTAATTTTGTAACAGTTTCTTCCACAAAATGCTAATGTTTTTTTACATTGCTGTTGTCAGAGACAGGAAAACCTTTTCTAATTTGCTCCAGTAGAAACACTAAGTAATAATATCCACTGACTTTTGGGGGTTTGTCAGCTGGATCATTCTTAATTCATTGATCATACAGACAGCTAATTTTTAAATCAGGATTTTAGTCATCAATGCTTAACTATTTAATTATACCTCTGCATTTATCTTCATCAATCAAACCTGCAATCTCAGCCAAAATTAAACCTCATTTGTTTGACAAGATCTATTTTCTTTCTAGCCACACCAAGTGACATTAAATGTATTCTTAGCCTTTAATTATTTCTTACCTGCGTCTTGTTCCAACCTTTTCATAACAGCAAAGACAACGGGCATGATTAAGAAATGATTAGTTACTTTATTTGATCAAATAGGAAACATGATGCAGTAGAGAATGAAATTGCTATGAACACAATGCAGAGTGATGAAAGACACATGATTCTTTCAGGTTCTCCTCCACATTTTCCAAAACAAACATAAAAACAAAACCCCAACCAACCAACCAACCAAAAAAGAAAAAAAACCGAACAAAAACCCCCATGAGCAAGCAAAATATCCTGTAAAGTGTATTTTTTTGTTACTAGAATGCTGGTGAAAGTTTTCCAAGAATCACTTAATTTTTGAGAAAGAAGTCTGGTGTTGAAAAAGAAAAATGCATAGGAAATGTATCAAAGAGCATAAAAAGACCTCTCATCTCCAATTTTCATATCGGTCTTATTAGAAGATTATATTTCTTTGCCTTTTTTGTTAAGCAGGAATAAAGCATAAAGCAACACCTCAGTGACCCTTGGATATGAACATGCCCTCAACTGTATTAGGCTTTGATATGTAATAATTCTTTGCTGATCTGATTCCATATAGCTCAGATAACTTGATTGCTCAGAGGAATTAGCTGCTTTAAATCGCTTAGTAATCTAGCCTGAAATAGATTATTCCAGTTACAGAGTTATCAAGCACCAGAATACTCCAGCTATGTTGCCTTACATCCATCTGACCTTTTTTAATGGTCCAGCTATTAAAGCCCATCCTGCCTTTCTGAGGCAGTGCCTCATGTAGAGACTTTACACAATTATTTCCTGCCAGAATCAAAGGGAACACATTCTTTTGTTCTTTATAACTATCTCCCATGCTCCTGCATAGTCTAAAATCAGCAATTTGCACACCCAGAGATGGCCAGGAATTTTTTATTTTTTTTTTCTTGAGTAGGACAACTTCTACACAACATAAATTTTCTATAAAACCCTGGGTTTATATTGGTGATAAAAAAGAAATCTATTAAGGATTCTTAAACACTCCTTTTTGCTAAATTTAAAATGTTAGTTTCACTTCAGCATTAACCTGTATCTCCACCTGTCACTGAAATCTCATAACATCTGTGGATTAGGTGCTTAGAGTCCTGCCTATAGACAGTCTGTAATCTATGTTTCCCAGATGGATTATAAGTCTCATGATGCCATATAGTAGTAGCCTTTTGATTGAAACATGTGAAGATTCATAAGTGTCAGTACTTTGTGAAAGATGAAGTCCAGACACTGAGCAGTGCTTATGAAGTAGATTATGAGCTGGTGATGATACAGCTCCTGTGAGACCATGTGGGACAGCAGATGATCCAATTTAATGTCAAACTGACTCATAACACAATATTTAGCTATTTCTGAATCAGAGTTTTTCTGAAATTTCCGATGAGAAAAAAACCTCAACATTTTGACATTGATTTGGAATGAAAAGATGCTTTGCCAAAGGATTAGAAAGTCAAACTTTTGCTTATATTATTTTTGCAGTGTAATGCAATACTCCAAGGGCTACAAAATTCTACTGAAAGGGTATCCTAAGTCATAAACTGCCTTAGATCATATTATTCCCCCCTTCTCCATCCTTCCCACTAAACCTTTTTACTTTATTATTGTCTTCCTACTATTACGTAAGTGATGCTTTTTGCAGGCACCAAGGGTTATGCTTTCCTTCCTTTCCTTGGGACTTACCTTTACAAAAAAAGCTTTGGTCAGAGAAAGTAGCACAGCCACATTTGAAACACTGTTAAGGGAAACTATCTGTCTAGATGGAGAGCATAATTTTTTCTCCTATTTGAAAGATATGACGAACCAAACTTAATTCAAAACTACTACTTCCCTTTTGCTTCTTAACCAGTATCTCAGTGGGAAATTCTGGGTTTCTGTGGTAGTTCAAAATTGAAACGAAAGATGAGCTACTGCGAACAGAAAAATTTGGCGCAAAGAAAGGGTCCAAAAAGATCTGAAGAGCCTTGCTGCAGGATAAAGGCTGTCAAATAGTGATAACTCTTGCTGTCAACAAATAACATTAACAGCTCCAGTTTAATGAATAGTAACATGAACTAGAGTGTGACACTTTAGAGATTAAAAAGCCCAATGCTTGCGCAGACTACAGTTGTCTTTTTGCAACTGGACTGCAATTTGCAGTTTTGACTGCTGAATCAGGCCTTAACTTAAAAGGATAAAAGTTTCTAACACCAGTAGCTTTCTATGCTTTGGGTTAAGAAAGGGGAAAAAACCCTCCACCTTTAAGATGAACTTGCCATTGTGGTTTCACTCAAAAGTTTCAGGCATCAAATAAAAGAAATTGAATTTTCATACGGAAATTGATGGGTTTGGATTTTTTCCTAATGTTAGTTAAAAAAAGAAAAAAAAAAGTAATTAGTTAATTCCATCATCTAACATATGTAAAGCTTCAGAGTTCCTAGGAATATTATGTATTTTCAGATGTTCCTATCCAGATTTCATATGGAAAATGCTTAGTTGTCAGCTGCCCTTGGCCTGTCCCACAAAAAAATTGTAATCTCTGTTGCCCTTTTTAGCTAATTTAGACAGATGAAAGTCTGAAAGATATTTGATTCGTATAATTGTCATGAAATAGAAAGAAGAAAGTGAACCAGAGTAGCTCTCCACTAAAGAAAAGCATTAAGCCAAATATGGACTTTATTAAAGAAAGACGTCAAAGGATCTATCCATTCTGGCTTCAGGTTGGTTGTGACATAGAGACAGCTGGAAAAGTTTTAGTCAGGTGTCTAGGACAGGACTTAGAAAATTGCTGTATAAATTTATCCTGATCTGGTTTGAAGTTCTCCAAGGTTGAGAGCGAGGCAGGAGGCATTTGCAGTGTGTCCTGGTCAGTGACTGGATATTACTGTGGAAAGGAAAGAAGAAGGGACAGAGGAGTGGGTCTGCATGGCACATAAAGATAAACCATTGTAAGGGTTTCCCGTAGTTACTAACAACATTCTCACGCCTGTCATTTTGAAAGGCTGATTAAACCTGGGATCTTTTGCATCAGCTGCCTGAGAGGATGGCAGTTGCTCAGCAGCTGTGGTCTCAGGTGCTGAGAGCTGATTTTCCAAGGCTCATTGTAAAAACATCAACATAAAAGTGAAAAGCCTTCAAGGTGGTTTATTCCATCTATATTATCTTATCTATTGTCTTTACACACTACATATCTCTATGGCACCGAAATGTAGGTATATCAATTCTTAAATCAAGCACCACAGGTGGAAATTGAGTTGAAATTAAAGCCCACCCTCCAAAAAACCCCAACCAAAAGCAGCTGCCTGCACATATCCACAAGGAGTGGGAGTGCATATCCTCATTTCGAAAAAAATACGCACCCTAAAAAACAAACCACCACATGAATTCCTGTATGTCATGTTCTTCCAGACCCCTGCTGTGCCTTTCCATATGGAAAACAAGGTGTGTTAGGCTTCCCTTTCTGGTATTTGATGTAAAACAATTGCGACTAGAAAGAAGCTCATTTTAGTGGGGGTTGAGAGCACTCACAATGTCAGTGAATCAGGTCTTTGGTTCAGCTTCTACCTTTTACTCTGGGAAAGTGCAACAGGAGAATTATTGGATAACCTTTCCATTTAGCTGTGTTAAAATTGAAGTGTTGGAAACTGAAATTGTCACGAAATAGAATCTGATTTTTAATTAAATTTGCACCAATTCTCACATTTTTCACCTGTGTAAATAAACTGAGGGTTTGTGAGACAGTATTTTTCTTTTTGACTTCCCTCCCCCTCTCCCCTCCACTTCAGCTTTACATTAAGGAAGCAATAGAGCTCAGACTGGGCAGGTAATATTTTACCAATTTCTTCTCCTTGGCATTTTCTGTAAGAGCTGGGAAGCCCTGACACACAAAGGGATTTAAATCTATACTTATTCAAGAGTATGAAAATTATCTGCACATGGACAGAGTGCATCTACCCTCTCAATTATGTAATATTTTGAAATACATAATGCAGCCTCATGAGTGTTTTTCATGCCTAATATTTTTTCATATACTAATGCTTTGGTAGGAAATGCAAAGTCCTGCACCTGGGGAGGAATAACGCCATGCCCCAGTGTATGCTAGAGGCTGACTGGCTGGCAAGCAACTCTGCAGACAAGGACCTGGGGCTTCTGATGTGCAACAGTTTGAACACAAGATAGCAGCTAAGAGGGCAACAGCCCCTGCATTTCCAGCAGGTCGAGGGAGACATTCCTTCCCCTCTACTTGGCACTGGTGAAACACATCTGGAGTGCTGGGCCCAGGTGTGAACTCCCCAGTACAAGGGACAGACAAGTGATAATCCAGCAAAGAGACACAAAGATGATTAAGAGACTGAAGCATCTTTCCAATGGAGAGAGGCTGAGAGAGCTGAAGTTCAGCCTGAGAAAGGGTGGGAATGCTGATAGGACTGATAGGGATAGTGAAAAGGCAAAGCCAGCCTCTGTCACTGGTGTTAGTGTCAGGACCAGAGACAGGCAATGGGCACAAACTGAAACACAGGAGGTTCCATTTAAAAGTAAGAAGAATATTTTTTACTGTAAAATTTGACTCACAATCAAAGATCAACACTGTTTTATCCAGACCTTGTAACTATGCAGATAGAGCACAAAGGAACTATTAGCTATTGCAGGGTTTCCTCAGGGAAAGACCTTAGTTGTACAACCAGAAGCATGGTTATGTTAATAACAGGAAATTTGAACAAAAAACCTGTGATGGTAAAGCAATTATTCTCTGAGCATGATCAGTGGACATGTGAACACTGCTTAGCATAATTGCTTGTGTCCCTAATATTGACCTTGCATGTTGTATATTTTTCCCTCTGTTGCATTTAGCTGTCTTGAAACATGCTCTCAGGAAGTGCTTGCATCAGACTTTAAACTAGTCATAGCAGGCATGCCCGGGTCCCATCTTATGCCCATGGTCATGTAGTTCCCAGATTCCCCTCTGGTGCTACTGGTGCTTGGGAAGCTCTGCAGAAAACTGGCTTTATAGCTGGTTTGCTCCCACAATAAATACCTACAGAAACATAGACTGAGTTAGATCAGCTTACTGATCTGGCGCCTTGGTTTCGTGAATGCCAGTGTAACGGTTGGGGAGACAACAAGTTGGGGAATCAGGAGTGCTGCAACTCCCCAGTTGCTGCAAGTCAGTTGGAATGGCACTTGAATACAATGCCCTAATCCTTCAAGTCATGTTCAGTTGTCTGCCAGTCTGAACAATAAATTTTTCACATCAGTAAAGACTGAGCAGTCGAAGAAAGTGACACATGATGTAAAGCCATAGTCCTTCTCACAAACTGTCATTGCATGCTGGCATGGGGAATGAACCAAGTCTCGTTTTTCAACTGCCTCTGACCTCTCTCTGCTTTTCTGCCAAGGCTTTTCCAGCCTATCGTCCTCTCACAGGACCTGTACACTCCATAGCTAATCCGTTGCTTCCATACATATACAAATGAACTATATTGCAATGCAATCTAGAATTTTGTTGCTATTTTCTAAAATACATTACTCACAAATGTGTTTTTATTTTTGCATCGTTTGATTAATACTAACCAGAAAATATTAGCCCTTGAAGGAATAAGTGTTGAAGTCATACGCGTATCTTCCTGCCACTTCTTTATTTTCCATCATCTTCTGTATCTTCATAAAACAAAATTCTGACTACTCTAAAGCAGGTTGGGCTTGAATTTTACTGTAGGGTCCTTGGTTTTTGCAGAATTCATGTTCTGACAGTCTATTTGCAGAGGCTGGAAAATATAAACAAAGGTTTTATTACCCTGAAGAGAGAGGCTATAATCTCTCATCTCTCTTTTGTTACTTACTCAGTGCTAAATTGTCACAGCCCCTTCTCCACAGTGAAGAAAATTAATTCTCTTTAGCTGGTGACAGAAGCTTCCCTCATGAGAGTAGAGTCATGATTATGGATTTGTTTCTTTGTTTTGATATCTAGTAAAGAGTGAACTTCATTGCAGCGGAGACACAAATGGGAGATGTCTCCTCTACTTGGCTTGTCCTCAACCTCACCCGCAAGCACATCAGAAGTAAATATCTTTGAGCTTTTACCTCTTTGTGAAGTTTGATAGAAACTGGCCTCTGAGTTCAAATACTTTAAAGGACAGATACATAAATAAACACAAAAAGACAAGAACACATATGCCTCTTTTCCTCTGCAAATGAAGATGAAAAATGGATGAATTCTATCCCTAATATATTCATCTCAAGTTGTATGCCTTCGTCTGGATTCTGTTTAGGTTTTCTTGGAAACAGCTTTACAGATGTTTAAATAGATGAGTATCTATAACTCCCGGGACAAAAAGTCAAATTTTTAAAGCTTCATAATGGGATAGTTTAATATAAACTAGAAAGACACACTTAACATTTTCCACAGAAGTTTAGCATGCATTACTCTTCATATGGAATTGTTAGCTCTACTGGGAGACTGGATCAATCCCTCTCTGTTTTCTTTCTTTCCTTTTTCCCTTGGATAATAAGATCATGCCTTCTTGGCATCTATTTCAGCCTCTCTTCTTTCCAATTCTGACCCTAAAACTATGCTTTATTGCCAGATTATGGGTTTAGTGTTATGTTGGCCTCGAATTTGTGGTAAACAGTTGAAAAAAGAGCCAATTCAAGATCAGGTGGAAATTTGTTGATTACATGCTGGCTTGGTGAAATCTAAATGTTTCTCAAAACCAGTTCTTTTTATTGAAGTTCTAATGAAACTGTGGGATAGATTTAATGAGATCTTCTTTACAGAAAGCCTTCAGTTGGAAATTTACCAGAGTTTTTGCCAGTTTACTTACCTGATGAACTCCAGATCTCAAGTGCCTTGGCTCTGAAACACGATTCCTATAATGGACAACTGTGAAACTGAGGATCTATTCTTGCTTGCAGAAAATTGTGACTTTTCCACGAAGGGAAAAAAACCATGATTTGAAATATAATCTAAATCGTCTTCTGTGCTTTTTCTCTCTGTTAAGTGTATTGAGTTGTCCTCAGACTGAGGTCAGCTTGTAACTTTAAATTTAGAAGTCCGTGTTTCTGACATACAATGAATAAACTCAGAGCAGATGTTTATATAAAAAGAAATGCATACATCAACTTCTGTTTTGTGTTGTTGGTGTCAGGGTGCAATGAGGGACAGATGTTCCCTAAAGAACAGGGAGCTGAATGTGACACTAGCTCAGGCAGAGTCCTTATTGATGATGCTCCATCTCACAGGGTCTGAGCATGTCGGGGCAGGGCCGAGTGCTGCTAACAGGGTCCATTGAGAGTCCCCAACATGGCAAGTAGTGAATCAAGTCCAGGCTCCATCCAGGAAGACCAGTCAGGAACAGAAGGAGATACGGCCAAAGTCAGGGCTGGCAACACAGCTAAAAACACACAGTTGAGGTGTCCAACCCAGGAGCAAGTTACAACACAGAGCCTGGGTTCACCCAGGGGCCTGGGACAGACACTGGTAGAGAGAGGTTCTCCTGTGGCATTGCTGGGGTAGGGACTGATGACTCCAGGCTGAGCAGGACCTGTGGGCAGAGGATACACCTCCCCTGGATCTCTGTTAGGAGACTGTGCAGCCTATTAGATCATATCTGTAGAGGTGGTGCCCCAATGTCCAAACTGCTTATGTACCAGGGGATTTCATATCATACTAGATGAAGTCAGGTTGTGTGGACTGACTGTGCTTTAGTGTCCAGCACTTACGGAGCTCATCTTCCAGTTTAATGTCATCTGAAAGAAGTTTCTGTATTTTGAGTAGTCCTGGGTTCAGACTGGGAACTGGAGCATTTTAAGTGGGGACAATCTGGAGATTTGCTTCAAAAATACACTCCTGATCTAAACTAAAATGCTAAAGTAGACCACCCAAAATCCCTCTTTAGCTTTCCCCTGCCAGTTTTATCTCACAATTTTTTCATGGAGGAGAATGGATAAGGCTTTGAGCAGTTTCTCTAGCTTCTCTTATCTCCAGATTAGTGCTATTATTTGAATTTCAGAAATACCATAGAAAAAACCTCCAGACAACTGGTGCTTAAATCATACTAATGCAATCTCTGAGACATCTTGTGCTGCCCAGAATATGATAGGCTGAAAAGCAGTTCCCTTTAGTGTAAATATCTCCAACAAGCAGACCAATTAGAAGCCACAGAAGAAAGCTGAAATGCTTAACAATGATGCAAGCAGGTAACGGCAGGGAGAGACATAAGTGGTATCTGTTCCTTGCTAAAGGTCAGAACTGCTGCCACCTTTGAACCTTTTAGCTCAGCCTTCAAACTTAAAAAATGAAGAGATGCCACAATGGCTCTCAGAGGGTTTTTAATTCTCTGGGTCTCCTGAAGTTCATGCTGAACTTCACAGGCAGAGGTCATGTGTCATACTGCTTACTTGGCATGTCTCTACCAGACCTGCAATCTAACAGTGATCCATCCAGGTGGGTTGTTTTGCAGGCAGAGTGACTAACTTATCTTTTCCATCCCTATGTAATTTGTCTGAGTCAGACTGAACTCTGTGATTTTGGCCCAGAAACAAGGCAAAGGTTTGGGCCAGCTTATTCTACTGCAAGGTGTGGCTCACCTTTACTCATTTGCAACCTATGAGTTTATTAATGGATCCAAATATAGCTGGTGACCTTCTGTAACAGATGGTGAATCATGTCTTACTTCCAGTGCATAAATTAACATTTTAAAAGGCTTTTTAATATACTGTTGACTTTAGCAAGTGAAACATAATAACAAGGCTTTACTGAAGTCTGATGCCGTAAGTTTGGACATGTTGAAAATTCATTATCCGAGGAAAAATCTAGTATTAGCGTGCCATTAACAAGGACACTGCAAGGTGCCATTTGTTTTAGAAGATGTATGGTTTATGATGCTGAAACTGCCATCACAGACAAGTCATGACTGTTTGCCTTGAAGATGATTTAAGAATCATGACTCTAGAAGAAATAATTTCTCTCACATAGGTTGTTGGAAGTCAGCTCCCTTGGCATTAGATTTCATCAGGAAGGGTATGTCATGGCTCTCAACATTTTGATCTAGAATCTCCTAAACCTTTCCCTTTGATTAAATAAAAAAAATATTTTCCCCATTGGTTTAGACATAAAGGGTTTAGTTATGTTTTCTTTTAGCTCATTTTTTTTCATACCATGTTTAAGCAACATAGTAACACACAATGACCTAGATAAGATGTACATAACTGAGAGGAGATTAAGTTATGTATCTGAGCATGAGTGTGAAGTAGAGGATCCAGTAAAGAAATATAAATGCATTTTCTTTCCCCCTGAAAAAAGTTGCATTAGCACAATGAGAACAATACCCACAGACCGAGCCCTAAGCAACTATTCAAACCACAGGGCATGAGTGTTTTATAAAGCTACTATAGTTTTATTATGTTTTTTCTCCACTTATATAATATGTGGGATAATGCCCATCATTGTCATTTCTCATACTGGAACTGCAGCCTGCTAATTTTGAATGCCAGCGAGAACAGAGAACAACTAAATGCACATTCTTGCCCTTCCCTCACTCCTCTTCCAGCTGCAGGTGGGAGGATCTTTCTCTTAGATACAGAGATGTTGCCTAATAATATTTGGATTCTTCTTCTTCAACTTAACTACTTCTTTGTCTGAGTCGCTGAGATACTTTCATGAACTGCTGATATGTGAAGCCTGAAGGAAGCACAGAGGATGTTAAACGTTCTTCTGTTTAAATATAGGCAACTCAGAAAAAAAATGCATTTGGATGGATGCAAAACTATTCAGCCCCTCTGTTCATCCTACATCCAAAATTAGAAAATTCAAATTCTGACAATGAGCTTAGAGATTTCACATTGCAGAGCAAGAAACCCCAGTAGAACCAGAGTACATTGTACCTTATATATAAGATGTGGAGCCCCTGAGAAATCATAAATTCCTGCACTCCTTTTCTTCTGGAAAAGAACTGCACCTATGCCAAGATGTCAGGATGCTGAGAGGAAAAGACAAGATCTGATCGAGGGCAATTTGGTGCTGCTATCAGTAAACATGAAGTAATGACAGAGTATGGACAGACTTTTGTGGATTACAGTGTAATTACACTAGACAGATCTTAAAGTAATTAACTAGTAAGCTGCAGTGCTGCTTAGAAGACAGAAAAGTCATATATTCATCTCATAATCACATGGATACCACATGAAAATTAATTACCATGTAATTATATGATCAGTATTTACCATATTCAAATAGTATTTGTGCCGCTTTAGTTTGAAATGCCACTTAATTTTGAAGTATTAAATTACTAACCCCCTGTGACTGTGATCTAAATCTAGAGTAGTAATCACTGTGTGTGGTAAAGCATGTAAGAAAAAATGTCATGAATGCTGAATGACCCAGTTCACTTTCTACATGCACAAGAGAAAAAAAAATCTGGCTGATGGAATTTCACTGAGTGTCCGTCTTTTGCAGTATTTTTTCATGTTCTCCTTAAAATAACTCCCTTTTGACAGTCCTGGAAGTTTAACCTAGCCCAGTTCAAGACAGCAATTAAGAGTATGCTCAAACCCAGCTAATCTGTTTGAAGACAGGAGGGTTAGAATATACTTTTAAGGTTGGGGCAGGATTCAGTACCATTTTGCACAGGAGTAAGTCATGGCTCTCAGCTTATTTTTTCTCAGAGATAGCACAGTGATTGTTGGCAAAATTTGACAATCTGCTCTAAAAAAGCAGTTCAGGTTTTCACTGACCCTGGGTTACTCCTGCCAGAGGAACAGGAGGAACAGAAGAAAGGGGACAGAGATGGATGAGGAGCTAAGGTAGAAATCTTGGGGAAACCAGCTTGCTGTTTTAGTTGCAAGAAGAGGGATTGCAATGGTAAAGCACAGGGCTTAAAGCTTTTATGGGGGGTGGAGAACCAAGCAGTGGCCTTCACCTTTCAGCCTCTCCTGGGTGGCAGCAGCAAAGCAAACGAATTTTTCAGGGCAATGAAATAGTTATGGTGAGCAATGAGCCATATCCAGCTCATCCTCTCCAGCAGTGCCCTGCCTAGGGCATCTACCTGCTTTGCTTGTGCTTTGGGTCTGCTCTGTTTTCTTGAAGTGAGAGCTATTTCTTCTTCCCATTGGTACAGTACAGTTACTTTGTATGTGAGATCCCAGGTGGTGGCCTGTTGCCCTGTCTTGACATGGAAAGCAGGCATGGCTTTTGGGGTTGAGAGGGAAAAACAGTCTGTTTTCAGTTGTCACTGAAATTTAATGGCTGTGGGAACATGTGTATGATAAGAATATCTATCTGCCCTATAGTAAATAGTGATAATATCCAACCATTCATTGACACCTGGGGTGATAGGACAGAAAGACTTTACTGCCCTGACAAAAGTTTGAAAATGAAAGAATAGTAGCACGTATCAAGTCATTGACTTGGATCAAATAAAAACTAGTGAACTAGAGTGGAAAAGTCTTTAACACAGTCTGAAGCTTTATAAGACTTCCTTATGCTACCTGACTTGTTTTTAATGCCTAGTGACAAGTGGTATGTTCCATCAGTGCTTTGCATTGATGGACACATAATGCTCCATGCAGGTGAACTTTGGCCAACTGTTTGTGAAGGCAGCGGAGAATGAGTAGGATGCCTCTCCAGAATACTGAAGCAGAAATGCAATGATTTTCATCACCAATTATTCCTCTAAGGCAACATATTGTTACCAGCCTTTCTTTGAAATCTACAACATGCAGAGCCACTGGAGGGTAATAACGAGATGTACAGAAAATCTAAGCCTAGATCTTTCTGATATGGCTGGCTACTCCTACACTGTCTTGATCTTTGAGAACTGAAATTACAGATCTTGATCTGAAATCTTCTACCTTCAACAAATGCAAAATCAAAGGCTAGAGAGAACTGTCATTTTCCAGAGGCAGCTAGAAGTGATAACATCCCTGATGCTCCACCTTAGTATAGTTCACTTCATATTTTTTTGTTTTTAACTTGTATTTTTCCTAATTGCCTCTTTTTCTTGGGCACACATTTTGAGCATTTTTTTCCAGTTTGGTTGTGGTATATGGAAGCAGCTATGTGAATGTTATTCGTTATCCTTTGAGTAGCTTATGAAGACATCTATTCAAACACATAATTTTTGTAGGGTAGGTCATCATTTTTGTGCTGACATCAAGAAAAGAGGTTCAGTGCTGGTCAAGAAAGCTAAACTCTGCATGGATATTCATGGTTTCATATTTTTTAAAAAACAAAAAATGAAGGACGCACCCTGCCCAGCAATTCTGAATGTATGAATACAGAATATCTTTCACCCCTTATTTTTAACTCAGAGTCTTGCAATCTTCACATTCAATGCTTTCCTGTCAAATGAGATTAATTTTTCATGCTGGTGACTAACTGTCATGGTGTATCAAATCCTTATATAAAATCAATAACTTTACTCAAGTTAGACCAAAATTAATTGATTTTACTTACCACTTGTAGTCCCAAACTCTCCTAGCTCTCAGTGGGGGTTTTGTTTACATAAGGCTTGTTGTGTGCCCTCTCCTTTGCCTTTCATCATTTTAATTATTCTCTGCTCTGAAAATATAAGTTATTAAGCCACTAACTTCTACTGCCTTTCTACATGGGACTAAATAATGTTACATTTAAAAAAGACAAAATGCCACTCATTAATCATGAATAGAGTGAGCAAGTGGCTTCCAATTACCTCTAACCATGAACAATGAGTGGGATAGAAAGAATTCTTCGAAACAACATTGTGGCTTTTAAATATAAACACTTGTTTACTCACAAAAAGTACTTTGGGATTCATCAGTACATCAGGATAAGGAGTCCTTGCACTTGGGAAATTATTTGTTTGCTTTGTTCTATTTATCACAAGCTGATCAAGGGGTAGAAACTGTCCACAGTTTTGTTTTCTGAGTGAAGTTTTGGAGAGCCATTGGAGAACTAGTCAGTTAAAGTGGCGATATTTGTCCTTTAATTGTACTAATACAAATCCAAAGGGATTTCTGATTAAGGATTTATGGTAGATTTACAGCAGTACAAAGAGCAGAACTGAGGGTAGAACGGTGCATTTGTATTTGTATGTCTAAGGGAAGATACTTATCAAACGGTATACAGTATGAACTGGCATATTCACACAGTGATAACGAACTACAGATGTGGAGCTCTTGCTGCATTTAAATCTTTTGCTGTTTATCACAGAGCAGCTCAGTTGCTTATCTTTGAATGCTAGAAAAATAGTAATTTTGAAGCATATATCCCATTTTCAAATTATCAGCTAAAAGAGAAATGTGATTAAATTTATAGGTTGGGATGGGTCAAAAATGAAGACAGACATATATTCTGGTCTTGATTGATTAAATCCATACTTGTGAAGATGAAACAATCTGATATGATCTGTTGTTCATACATTCAAATGACCATACCAATATGGAATTGATGTGGAATGCTGAAAACACTTGCTGGAACCCAGCCTTATAAAAAAGTGAGCAGCCGAAAGTGATGTTTTTTTTCCAAACTCTTATACAGGCTTTTGTTTTGCAGTAACACACAAAACTTTTTCCCTTCAAGTTTTTTGCCTCTGGTCTCTAATAGTCCCTAAGGCATCTATGGAAACTGACAGGACTTCCAGGTAGAGCTGGACTTTAAGGACAATTACTGTTACTGAGTATCTTTGAAAACCAAGACACCTAAAAAGCTCCATAATTCTTAATGTTAATATTAAAGTTAAAAAACTGGTTATGGTCTTTTTGAATTCTCCAGATTGAGAATGATATTCCCAGTTTTGCTTGGTTTCTATTTTCTCATCTGGGCTTCCTGAACATAAAAACTGGAGGTCATAAAAATACTATCTGCTGGGACAAAGAGGAAGCCTACATAATTTCTGGGAAGATGGTGCCACTATTGCCAGTACTGCAACTGTGTCTTACACTGTGTAATGTGTTGCAATTAAGGGTATGTGCTTGAAAATGCTATATAGCCTTTTGGTGGCTTTTCCACAGACAGGGTAAGACACGGCATTTACATAAAACTACAGAAAGTTTTTCATTTGAAGTGGTTTGGAGACTTCTGTTTCTGGAGCTGAAAGACATTGGAATTACATTCATTATCTGTTCTTGACACTGATTTTATGTACCCTTATTTTGACACTTTTTAAAAATTTAAACAAAGGCACAGCAACAGAATTAAATCACAGAGGAAGGTAATATTCAAACCAGGGAAATACGTATGCAGTGACACTCAGGATGATATTGTTGCAAAAGATTGTGCTTTCATTTGTAACAGCAGCATCACACCTTTATTAACCTAATAATAATATTAAGGACTCTATTGGCAGAGCACTTTGACACTCAAAGCTTTGTCCCTGTGGGACGTACTGCTCCACAGGAAGAAAACGTAAAACACTTTTGTGGCCTAGCAGAAGGAGTCAGCATGACACCTTACCTTTTGCCTCCAGAATACTTCATAAACAATAACAACAGACACTGTAAATATCACTACCCCCATTTCTATAGATGAGGAGAATATAATATTCTGTCATGAGTCATTCTGAGCAATTTCAGGACTGATCAGTTTCAATTTCTGTGCTCTTAACAAAAACAACATAGCAACGAACAGACTACTATTAGAGCCTCTCAAACATAATTATTCCAAGCTACAGTCTATTTACATTGGAAAATGTGAGTTACATGTATATACATGTTACATGTATATACAAAAAACCCTTGAAGGTAGGCTACCACATGTACTATGTGATATTCATGCACATGTAAAACCGACAGAGAATAAATTAGTAGTTTAAATTATTTGTTCTTTATCAGAAGCTTAACATTTCATACTCATGATGTTAGTTATTTAATCCAGATGTTTAGTCAATTAGAATTAAAAATAATGGGTCATATGAAGCATATAGCATTTTAAATCAAGTGCCAATAGCATGATTACTGCCCTAGTAAAAATGCACAAATGATTTCACAAATCAGAAAAAACTGGCTCCTACAAAAGAGGTTAATAGCTTGCTTTATTATTTATTGACACATATATTCATGATCTTTAACCTCATTGACTTTCCAGAAAATTGCCAATGCATCCTTCACCTCAATACACTCTTTTATTCTATAAAGGTGAAAAGACAGGAACAAGGAGTATATTTATGCAATCATATTGCACAGAAATTATTTCAGGTTTTCTAATAATGAATTGTGCAAGCACTGTGAGTTGAACAGTGAATATTAGTAAATCTAGTATTAGATGAAATAATTGAGCTAGCTAAACACATGACTCAAAAAGTCTTACATGATACAATATCTGTTGCTAATTTACTTTTTTCCATCTCAGGGCAAATTACAGTAATGTAAAGTTAATCTTGAAAACTCTGATGAATTTGCTTGCATTATTCCAGGCTACTTTTATGCCATTATCCATAGCGTAATTTCCAAAAGTTGAGTTAAGGCTGGGTTGGAAGTGGGGATATGCTGCATTATCTGGATTTGCAAGAATTAAATTACTTTCTTCTTGGAATTGTGGTTTATTTCAGAAGGTTTACTGCAATAACAAGATGACTGTGTATTTGGAGTGGAAAGACAAATGGCTGAAAAAGCCTGTAATACCTGTTGAGCATTGTTAAGTATTTTCCTCTGTAGGTGTAGCTTTCATAAACAGGAGAGGCTGAGGGTGATTTTATTTAGCCACTGGAACTCATGACAGGTTCACTTTAAAACACCACATCTGTGATGACAGTTCTGGCTTCATCCTGGATCTCAAGTCCCTTTTAACAAAGTCACAATAGCCGTTATGGATGGGTAAGGAGACTATGCTGTAACATGATGAAGTCAAGGTTTTAGCAACATGATTGTTGGGATCCCACATCAGGTCACTGTTTTTTTCATAAACCAGACCAAAAAAGGAAAAAAAAAGTACTTTTAGGAGTTCTAAGAAGACTTACAGGTGCTATTTTTATAGCTATCTTCACATTCAAGCCATCCAAACTAATAATTCAGAGACAAACTAAAAAAAAAAAGAAAATTATCAAAAATAGTACTTATACTCCTAGATATGTGATAACCTTGTATGCTCCATCAATGAAGTTTTAAGATATATTCCTTTTAAAGTATTCCTGTGTGTGTATGTTAGAGAGCAAGATAAGCAAAAGAGCAAGGAAATATGATTGATTTTAACCACTGAAGGATTCTCTGAATATTTAGATCTAGAGGTTATTTTAAATTTGTTTCTCCTTTCTTCCTGCTAGTCTAATACAGATGCTTTCATTTGAGTAGAAATCTTTAAAGGTAAAGTTCTATTATAAAATTCCACTGAAGCTTTGGACCATATCACAAATATATGCACGAGTTTAATACTGCATCAGATTGTTTTCAAGAGAAGTTTTTGTATCTCTATAGAAGTTTCATAAGAACCATTATTAATGTATAGCAAGTTATAAGCAAATCTGCAGAAGCTCTTCAGTCTTTAAGTCTAGATACATCAGGGTGGAATAGAAATACGTTGTAAGAATACAGGATTTACATGTTCGTCTACAGTATAACATAGGAGCTGACATAGCTGACCAGTAATCTGCCTACCCAAACCACTGGCCTGTGCCAATAATGTCCAGAACCATGAGGTCTATGCAGATGCTAAATAAATCTGTACCATATTTTGGAAATTCTCCTGCCTCCTGAAATGCCTCCTGCAAAACCACTGCAAGAATGCTCCTGTAGGCAAGAAATATGGATGAATGCAAATGTGGACATCAGCCTGGCAATGTAGAGACAGCCATTGTACTCAGATTGAATACATAGTAAGTAGACGCCAATTTTGGTTTTATTTTTGTGGGGAAACTTGTCTGCAATACAAATTCTGCATTTGCATGAGTAAGGCTCCCTATGACAGCTATAGCCCTAAACTTGAGCCTCGGGTAGGATTTTAAAATATCAGTAAAAGCCTGCAGCCTGACATTTATGGTGTTAGACTATAAATATCTTTATGTACAATTTTACAGACATATTTTTAGTTTTACAGACATTTGTTCCACCTGGGCTTTAAGACAACAGAATACTACCTAGCTTTATACTGAAGGCACCATATTTGGAGTAATATAGTAAGCCTTGCTCAGAGCAAAGTGCTGGTTAATGAAGCCATGTTTCTGGATGAGACCTTGCTTGCGTCCAGCCAACTCCGAGTACAAGCAGAACAAGCTAAGGGCTGTCTGCAAAAAATTTGCCTGAAATGAAGCACTGAACATGTGAGTAATGGCTAGCTCCCCAGTTTTGAGAGAAAGGATAAGACTAAACTGCTTGAGAAACTGTAACATTAGGCCAATATTTTCCCGTAATTGTGGAGTGCTTGCATGTAGGTCCAGTGCTGCATTCTACTGTGTGAATACAGCATAGATATAATTGAGGGTGATGAACAGCCTTTGGTTTAACAAACATATTTTTTTAATTATTGTTAAAATTTTTAGACATTCCTATTGTTTTAATGTGGATGGTCTTTTTGGGCAACAATATGGAATCAATATATATCTGTCTTTGTGTACATGTATAATGCATCCAAGTATTTGTCCTTCTCTGTGCTTATATTTGTTCTTATTCATAGATGCTCTGGGAAAAAAAAAAACCCAAAACTGGTTAGAATAACAGTGGGAAAGTTAACATAGACACTGGAGGCAGAAGGCAGAATGCATTCAAGTGTGTCAGGCGATTGTTAAGCTAACTTCCTCATGTAAATTCTGATGAATAGTCATTTCTTGTTTTTCAGTATTTATACTTGTCCTGGGTTCAGCTGTAACAGTTTTTTTTCTCCTTCTTAGTAGCTGGTGCAGTGCTGTGTTTTGGCTTTAGTCTGAGAACAATGCTGATAACACACTGACGTTTTAGTTGTTGCTAAGTAATGTTTACTCCAACCAAGGACTTTTCAGTCTCTAATGCTCTGCCCGTGAGGAGGGGCAAAAGAAGCTGTGAGGAAGCAGAGACAGGACACCTGACCCAAACTAGCCAAAGGGGTATGCCATACCACAGCATGTCATGCCCAGTATATAAACTGGGAGGAATCACCTGGACTGGCATATTGCTGCTCAGGTTGGGCTGGGTATCATTTGGTGGGTGGTGAGCAATTGTATTGTGCATCACTTGTGCTTATTGTGTTTTTTCCCCTTTTAGTTTTCTATTCTCTCCCCTTGTTTTTTCCCTTGTCAATCATTATTATTATTATTAGTAGTAGTAGTTTTATATTATACTTTAGCTATTGGACTTTTCTTATCTCAACCTGTTTACATTCTATCGATTCTTCTTCCCATCCTGCCTGGAGGGAGGAAATGGATGCATGGTGCTGAGTTACTAGCTGAATTTAAACCACAACAATGCTTGCATCATTCATCAGATATTCTCTTACTGCAGGGAGAAATCATGTGGGAAGAAATCCTGAAATCCTTATGCTTTAGCCAAGCAAAACTGTCAGACAGATCAATTATTCCTGAGTGGATTCAGACCAGCAAAACATGCTTGTTATCTGTTCTTTTCCACAAATTCCATAGAACGTTAATATGCAGAATGCAAATTAGGTCTTGCTGTGCAGAGAAGTGCAGCAGAGGGGTTAGACTCTGATGCCCAAGGCCTCATCTTGTCATGCCTCTCGCCTCTCCACACTGCATGAGTGTAGGGCAGCTGATGGAAGGGGAAAAGAAAGTCTCTGTGACTAAAGTGATGATTTGGTTGTTTTCTTGCAAAGCAAGGCAACCAGCAAGGATTGAATTCTCATTCTCTGAGTGTCAAGATTCAGACTGCTGTGCTCCTGGGGTAATACAGCTACATGCTGCTGGCTATCCAGAGCTCATCATAAATTGACAGTCTCACCCTTAAAAAATGCTGGAATTTCTTGACATGAGAAAAAATACCATTGGAGTGAAGACAGACACATTTCAAAGTGCTGTAAATAGCTCAGCTCTGTTAAACTTGGTGGAATTTGACTGCTAACATCAGTTCGGGATTTTGATAATATTTTGGCAGAAATGAGCCTTGAGGTTCAGCCATAGTGAGTTCATTGTTACTGTTATTTTCACGCTAGGTTTCACAGCAGGGAGAAATGAAATGAGTGTGAAATCTTGTTAGCTATCTGAAGACCATCTGTATTTTGTTAATGAATGCTGCACTCCTCTTGGAACCGTGAAATATACAATATTGTATGTTGATTCTAAAACAAATTGTGTGGAATTTAAACTTTATATATACACTGAAACTTCATTTATTTAGCAGATTCTCATGTGAAATCTACCAATGCGATATTAATCATTTAGCAGCTGCTACAAGAAAGAGCTCTTAGAAGGCTTGGTTTAGTCTTGCATTGGAGGAATTACTTAGTGACTATAGGCACTTGATACTATCCAGTAAGGAATTCTGAATTTCAGCTTATTACTTTTTATGATGACTATGTCCTTTAGTGTAAACCTGTCACTGGTTGTAAGCAGCCTATCTATACTACAGCTATAAAACACAAGGATGGGGGAGGAAGAATTATATGTGCAGCCTACAAGAAATCTTTTGAAATCCTTTGAAGAAACCTTCAAATAGTACCAAATGTTAATGCAGAATAGCAGTAAAATATTCAGCTGAGTTTTGCAAATTAAGATGGGTATTTCATAAGTGTCCCAAAAGACCTATAAAATGTCAAAGCTTATAAGCCATTAAGTATTAGGTTGCTTAGATTCTGAATTCAGAATTGGTGTGGTTTAATTTTTGCATTATTATTAACACAATTATGCAATACACTGAGGTTTCACAGAACCTTTTAAAAAGCAAGATGCCATGAAATGTGGTTGGGGAATAAGAGACAGGCTGTGCCAGAGAATCTCCACTGCTCCCACTTACTAAAATAATTGATATTTCATTATATGAATACTGTGGGATCTGGGACAGGTTTGCAGCTCCTAAGAGCAAATGCACTTCCAAGCCACAGTCTCACTCCCTGTTGGAAAAAAAGACAGGCATGAATCGCCCCTACAGCTGCCTGGTTTTCATGAAATGAAAGTTTGTACTACTGAGTGGAAGAAGACCTTGGTGTACTTCCCACACTATCCAGTTTGGACAATGAGGGATCAGGCTGAGAAAAGTGCTACAAAATATACCTAAAGTGTGAGCTAGGTGGCCAGGGAGACAAAGAACTTTTCCATAAGTCCAATTAAATTCTTTGCTGAATGTACCTAACACTTACTTAACCTAGTCCACTCATTACTTGAAGAAATAGGATAGAACAGTTAGGCTTTATAATCTACAAATTGCTAGGTTTATAAGAAACCACCAGCTATAAATGATGCATGGGAAAGAAAACTTACATAAAATGAGGATTAAAATAAAAACCTGTCAGGGACCATTAAATTTAGGCATTGTCACTGCTGTATGAATATTGCAATTAAGCATCTGCTTAAATTTGTAACATTAATTGGTCCTAGATTAAATGAACTATCTGCTTGCATATACCACAAGTCTGAGTGTAAAATGTTTGCAAAACCAGCGCCACAGTGGTGAATGTGGACAGCTGCTTTTGGTTGTAACTTTTTCTTACATGATTAAATGAAACTTTTCCTAATAATTTGTATTCCTGGAGTTGAGACCATGCCTTGGAGGAACTGCCACATTTGTATCTACAGTGGAAGGTATGGAGATTAGGACATCAAATAATACCTCTGTGTAACAGGATATTTAATTCTTGAAGAGACCTTACTATCTGAGCCTTGAGAAGCAGAGGTTCAACTGAGGAAAGTCCACAGCGATGTTCCTGTATTAAAGGATCACAAAGAATGAAACAAAAGGAGCTGGGGGTTCCCTGATTAGCTGTTTGACACTGATAATCAACAAAACAGTAAACAAAACTGTGGCAAGAAATAAATAGTGTGTGTGTACAGTTATTTGCATTTGTTGTCATAGTCCCTTGTCTTTGTAGAACTAAGGACTGTTTCTACGTAATAGTGTTGAGAATTTTATTGCAATGGCAAATAGAAATTAGATATATATGAGGATTTTTGATATGGGTTTGGAGAACTTCTTCATTTTGTATTGTTCAAGACAAATCTTTATATGTGCTTTGACAATAAAGGTCTTTTAAATACTGACTTGTGATACATGCATTCCACAAAGAAAGCTGATGCGTTTTGGGAATGTAGGTGAAGAATTCAGATATGTTTAAATGATCTGCTACATTTTTTAATTCTAGCTAACTGTTCAACTCTGCTTGGGCCGTGTGAATGTGAACAATTGATTTTTCTGGTTCAGTAGCCAAACTGAAAAATTAAATGTTAGGAGGAAAAAAAAAAAAGGAAAAGCAGGAGAAGGAGATGCATGTGTATTTGACTGAAATGAGCATATTTACATGTAATGAGCATATTTTCACGTTTTTCACTGAAAAGGAAGGCCAATGCAAAGTCTGTATTTGATAACAAATGAGAAATTTAGTTTCCTAGCTGGGTCATATTTGGCAAAAAAGAAATCAGTGGAAAAGTCAGGTAAGGATTACGTACCAGATAAAAGCTCTGCTCAGTGTGGAGACATTCTTTTTACTGAATACAGTAATATTCTGTTGTTCCTTTTCTCATGCTGGATCCCTTCACTGAGTGGGGGAAAGGGGGAAAAAAAACCATCTCATATTTGAATGGGCAACTTCCTCACTGCCTGGCAGTTCCTCCTTTTCCTTCTCTTTCCCACTGTTTGGTCTTGAAATTCTCCATCACAGAAATCCCTTACAGAGCAAAGGAGTGTATGAAAATCAGACAAAAACCCTCAGGTCGTCTAACACAGAGGACACAGGACACACCATTTCAGAAAAGGACAGGATGGTGGATATAAGGACAAAGGGATAAACTTCTTTCAGGGAATGGAGTCATTACTTGATGAGAGGACTGAGCAAGAGGAGTCTGTGAATGACTTGAATTTTGGTAAGCAGACAGGCTATGTGAGAATATGCACTTTAGAGACGGGATCCTGCCTCGCTCCTGTGCCCATGATGGCCAGGCACAACCTGAACAGTAGTACATCTGGACCCCTCATGTAGAAGCCAGAAATCTCACACTAGCTCTAATTCAGACTCTCCTGCTGATGATTGTACTATCCAATGTGGCTGCAACAGAAAGGAGGTGCCTCAACAGGGTTTTGGTAGGTGCATACGTCTCTTTGGTGACTTTACCTGAAGAGTAAACTGCTGCATTAGATAGAAATGAATTTCCCCTGTTAGGCAGCCCGTGTATTGTTCCAATACACAGCTTTCCAATTGGTTGTGCTGGTGTTTTCAGAATTGACAGATATTTCACTCTATGTCTCCCTGGAATTCCTGCCAGTGCTTAAAATGAACATTTAGAAAGAAAATATGAATGCTTTCTGTGGCTTGAATTTTCATCACACACCCCATTGTGCAGGGATTAATCTCTGAAGTGAAATCCTGTGTAGTTCTGTTTAGACTAAGCCACAATGTATTTAACATTGTAAAATACATTTAAGCTGGGGAATGTTATGGGATGTTGTTTAGACCATACATTCATTTCTTGTAATATATACATTGTTAAATTTAATAGTATTAGGTGCTTGAGGGTAGATAGGATTAGTTGCAGGCACTGTTTTTGCAAGCAGAAATCAGCTACTTAGGATGTGTATGTGTGGGTACTGAAAGTGAAATGAAAAGCAACAACTGGTAATGACAGTTGTTCACACCAAACCACAAAATAATATCAAATGAGGCCTTGCTGAGTCTTCTGTTTGACTTAGCCTTTCTTTTCAACGTTTGGATCTTGCCATGGACTTTTAGGGTGTTGGTGGAGACTTGATGGTCTCTGCATGACCATACCAGGAGCCCCTGAAAAGAGGGGTTTTGTACCTCATAGTGGCTCTGTATTCTTTCTGCAAAGTTCAGAATTCCTGAGCCTTCAGTACAGCTTATTGCAACCTACACCTTTCTCACCCTCACAGGCAGTCACGTAGCACAGTAAGGGAGAGATTTATTTCCACATTCTAGCAAGGATTCCATCTTGTGAACTGTTGGATGTCTATATCTCATCTCAAAGTCAGTCAAAGCTGAGGGCACTCAAGCTTCTCCAAGATCAGATAAATAGAAACCACAATGTCCTCCAGGAAAGGAAAACAAACTCTGTATTAGCCCTAATCTTACTTGTTTCAAGGCTTATCAGTTCTTTTGAAAACAATGGTGGTGGTTTCTGTAATTTCTAACAATCCATTTGTAACTACTCCTACTAACAATGTACAATTTTGAAATTAAATGGGGCCATGAAAATTCACTCCACTTTAAACCGAAAGCTACGAATTAAGCCAGGCCAATTTAAGACTATTGATGTCATTTCAAAGCTACTCCTACTGCTAAGGTGATTCAGATGTTAAACCAGCTTAATGCTTCTGTCCATAAAACATCAGGTGAAATTCTAACACACTGATTAATTTGTTACATTTGCTCTTCATTCACAATACTGCAAAGCCAGGCTGTTTTCAGAACTCCCATGTTTTATTCATAAATCCACTTTTAAAACAACAATAAATTTTAAATGCTGCTAAAGCAAAAAAAAAAATTAAGTTAGAGGGAGATGTAACTACTTCCTTTCAACCAAAAAATTAACTAGGGATTATAGTATTATTTACTTTAACAGTTGGAATTATATTTTCCCATATACAGACTTTGCCTAATTATTGCCTTATTTTATGTTAAAGAGAAAACAAGGAGAAAAAATAAAAGTCAAGTACCCATCAGGCAGCATAGCTTCACATAGGCTTCAGAGCACAGAGAGTGAAAAGGAAACCATCTCTGCAGGAAGAGTGCTTCATAATTCAAAAGTAAAGTACACAAAAATCAACTGCTATGTGTTACTGCTTCATTTGTCATATGAAGGATGTTATTACTCATACTTTTTAAATAGCTCTTCAAATGGCTTGTTCTGTATGGCTTGCAGCTGTTTGCATTTTTATATGTCTGGAGGAAATATACAATTTGTGGACAGATTTACACCCATTCAGCTTTTTTATCTCAAAGATTTTTCAGAGATAAGACCACTATAAAAACAATTCAGCAAGGAAAACCAACCCTGGATAGACTTGACTTTGCCTCTCAGAAACAGTACAGCAAGAGGTTTCATTTTCATCACCATTAATTTACATAACATCATAGAAACATAGAGTAGTTAGGGTTGGAAAGGGCCTTAAGATCATCTAGTTCCAACCCCCCTGCCATGGGCAGGGACACTACAGCTAAACTGTGTTGCCCAAGGCTCTGTCCAACCTGGCCTTGAACACCTCCAGGGCTGGAGCATTCACAACTTCCTTGGGCAACCTATTCCAGTGCCTCACCACCCTCACTGTAAAGAACTTCTTCCTTATATCTAATCTAAACTTCCCCTGTTTAAGTTTGAACTCGTTATACCTAGTCCTATCACTACAGACCCTGATGAAGGGTCCCTCCCCAACATCCTTATAAGGCCCCCTTCAGATACTGGAAGGCTGCTATGAGGTCTCCACGCAGCCTTCTCTTCTCCAGGCTGAACAGCCCCAACTTTCTCAGTCTGTCTTCATATGGGAGGTGCTCCAGCCCTCTTATCATCCTCGTGGCCCTCCTCTGGACTTGCTCCAACAGCTCCATGTCCTTTTTGTGTTGAGGACCCCAGAACTGTACACAATACTCCAAGTGAGATCCTTCAACCTGCTGGTCATGCTTCTTTTGATGCAGCCCAGGATACGGTTGGCTTTCTGGGCTGTGAGTGCACACTGAAGCTGTCTCATGTTCAATTTCTCTTCAGCCAACACCCAGAAGTCTTCTCTGCAGGGCTGTTCTGCATTGCTTCTCCACCCAACCTGTAGCTGTGCCTGATTGCCCTGACCCAGGTGTAGGACCTTGCGCTTCACTTGGTTAAAGTTCATGAGGTTGGCATTGGCCCACCTCACAAGCGTGTCCAGGTCCCTCTGGATGGCATCCCTTCCCTCCAGCGTATCAACCGAGCCACACAGCTTGGTGTCGTCGGCAAACTTGCTGAGGGCACACTCATTCTCACTGTCCATGTTGCTGACAAAGATGCTGAACAAGATCCATCCCAACACCGACCCCTGAGGGACACCACTCATTGGTGGTCTCTGAGGGGATGAAGGCACGGACCCAGAGCATCTTCATGCAGTGAATCCCTTTATTGCCTACTGCTCTAACCTTTTATACCATTCTAACAACAGTTATTTTTAGCCTATTGCTCTAGCTTTTATACCATTCTATTTGTAGCCTATCATGTTTAGTTCCTGACTTATAGTTTGTTTGTTAACACTGCTCGCTTTCTCACAGCCGGTCCCAGAATAGCCAGTCTCTTATCTTTATGCTCTCTCCTCCTCAGCCAGGTGTTTTGGTATCTTATGCTCTCTCCTCTTCAGCCAGCTGGGTTGCTGTGCTTGATTGTACTTTGTTTCTTCTTTAACTCTTTCTTCTCCAGCCAAGCAGTTACTTCTCTTTGGCAATAATCAAATAGTTTCCATTGTCTCCCACAGGTCTCCAATTCGACATTGAGCCACTGACCACAACTCTCTGTGTGCAGCCATCCAGCCAATTCTTTATCCACCAAGTGGTCCATCCATCAAATTGATGTCTCTCTCCAGTTTAGAGACAAGGATGTTGCGTGGGACAGTGTAAAAAAATTTGCACAAATCCATATAGATGACATCAATCTCATCTTAAACATTATGAACGTAACTGTGGATTTTCTTAGTTTCCACATAACTCTCAGGTACAACTAGTCCTTTCCTTTTACCCTTCAAAACTAACAAGCAGAAAGGTGTGTGCATCTTGATTCTACCTCTTGCTCCAGAAAATTAACATTTCCCCAGAAAATCTTCCTCTCCAATTTACTTTATGTTTTACTCGTATCGTAATCCCTTTCCCTCCCCTTCCACTCATTAATCCTCTCTGCGCACTACAACAGTTCTTTGATCATTCAAGACTGAAAAGTCTGTGCAAATCAAAATGATGTTATTTCATGCTGTACTTCTAAGGTAGGAATTCTGCCCAGAATTCATATCTAAACTTCATTTACAGTCATGGAGAGAGACAGGCATCTTCAAGTGTATATTCATCCTACATATCTAAAACATATATCTCATTAATTATTCCTTGGAGATATTTGAAAGGAGAAAGTCTAGGTGACAGGAATAAGACGTAAAGCTTCATGGCCAGCTTTAAGACAGCTCAAGTTAAGTGAGATGAAGCAACTGTACCAAAAATCTAGTTAGTTCCTAAGTACTCATATACTCATTCCAGCTGGGAGGCTACTGTTCCCTAGATGTTTCCAAATTACTTCCTCCATTTTTTATTTTTTTTTCTAAGCCAAATCAGGTTTTGTAATGATATTTTCATCCAGCTCTGTTGCTGGCTCTTGAGGCAAGAGGCAGTCAAATTCACATCAGCTAACATAACTGAGGATGTGCTAGAATAGTTAGCTTCTTACTGTGGAATAACAGGGTAAAGCAGTAACAATTTCAGAAAAAGTGATCTCTTCAGGGTTTCTCAGATCTACGCAGCTGTTGAGTGTTTACATTGCTTATGAGCTAGATTTTTTTTAAAGATCTTTGATTTCCGTAATAGTTGACGTTTATGCCTAGAAATTTTGTGTGCAGAACGAATGCAGGGAATAGAATAACAGGTACTGGGCTTTAAAAGAAATGGAAATAGCTTAATAAAAATGCAAATATTCTATTTGGACAGCACAATACAAAGCAGTAAAAGCTTTCTTTTACTGAATTTTTTTTTATTTTTTCCCTAACTGAACTGATAATTTGGAAATAGCAAATTTTGTGGATTGTGAATGGTAATTTCTAAGAAAAGTCTTTGAGTTGTTTTACACTTCCCTGTCAGATACTTCTGTTTGAACCTGTCTGACTTCTATAACTTTTAATTGTTTTCACGGCTGTCTTTTATGCAATAAATCCCAATTGCCCAGTGTTGCTTCCTTTTACTTATAGTTCTACACTAGCAATGAAAATAGCCTGAAACTGTCCTATTCCCTGCTTTGCTGCTATGGCAGTGCAATTTATGTGTGCCCAGTCCAAAGGTATGCCTTTTTTATGTTCAAGAGGCAGGGAGTTGGTGCTGAGCTGTGGCACTTCAGGAAGAGGTGTCTTATCTCTAACTATAGCTGTGCATCAGAACCCCATGAGCTTGAGGGAGGATGTGATAGGTAGAAGTGTTCCCTTGCCACACAGTGGGACATGAGGAGAGATAATTCTGTGTTACTTTACATAGTTGCAGACATTCAATCTTATTCACATTTCTGCTACAAGTACACTTTTGAAAATTACATAGGTTTTGGGTTTAGACCCAAGGGCTTTCTCAGCTGTACTGTGTCCTTTCCTGGAGCAAACTGACAAGTGATGGGTGACAATTCTCCTTCACCCTTCCCATCACACAGAGTTACTAAATTCCTATTTCCATCTCCTAGACCGAATCAGGGCCAGAATATTCATCACCACATAGGACATAGGATCCTTTGATGAATGTACATGATGAATACAGCATCCAGTCCAGCTCACCGTATTATCAGACAAATAACTTCAAAGAGAAAGTCATGATGTAGTTTTCCAGTTTTAGCTGCTTTTTAATTTTATCAGTGAAAATCTTCTGAATTTAATAGCATAGCAGTAAGTAATAATGTAAACAAAAAGAAAGGCCAGATTGCATTAAATCTTTTGTTGTCCTATCTGCTAAATTTTGTGGAGCAGCCTGTTAATCTCACACTCTGATGCAATGCATGTTTACTTGTCAAGTCTTTACCACATCAAGTGATGCAGAAACACAACACAGAGAATGGGATTTTTAGTCTGGGAGGAGAGTTCAGGTTGGGTCCCTCAGCTTTTTTCTGGTGCTGTTAAAATATCCTCATTAATGATCTGGATAACAGAATGAAGAATAAACTTATTAAACTTTTAGATAATGTCAAGCTGGATGATTTGACAGCACTTTGGAAGACTCAGAAAGATCAGAATTTAAAGGTTCTTGATGACCTGAAGAAACAATCTGAAGCTAAGGATACAAAATTCGCTGAACACAAGCGTATAATTCAACATTTAGGAAGGCAAAATCAAAGGTGTAAGTACAAAATGGATAATAACAGTTGTCAGAAATACAGCAGTGAAGGCTGTAAGAGTTTTAGCAGATCACAAATGAAACATGAATCCGTGCTGGTGTCGTGGTTTAAGTCCAGCCGGCAACTTTGAACCTCACAGCCGCTCACTCACTCCCCCCCCTCTTCCTTCCTCCCCCCGCTCCCGGAGGGATGGGGAGGAGAATCGAAGGAATGTAACTCCCACGGGTTGAGATAACAGCTCTCCAGTAACTAAGGTATAATACAAACCACTACTGCTACCAATAATAATGATAAGAGGAATAACAAGGGAAAAGGACACAACCGCTCACCACCCGCCGACCGATACCCAGCCTGACCCAAGCAGCGATCTGGGCCTTCCGGGTAACTCCCCCCAGTTTCTATACTGGGCATGACGTGCTGTGGTATGGAATAGCCCTTTGGCCAGTTTGGGTCAGGTGTCCTGTCTCTGCTTCCTCCTGGCTTCCCCTCCTCCCTGGCAGAGCATGAGACTGAGAAAGTCCTTGGTCAGAGTAAACATTACTTAGCAACAACTAAAAACATCGGTGTTATCAGCGTTGTTCCCAGACTGAAAGTCAAAAACACAGCACTGCACCAGCTACTAAGAAGGAGAAAAAATGACTGCTGTAGCTGAACCCAGGACAGCTGGGATGTTATAACAAAAAGAAAAAAAGTGTATCTCATTCTGTGATGTATTAGCAAGAATGGTGTATAAAGGAGCCAATTACTTCCTCTATTAAGTGCTGGTGAAAACCTGGATCTTGGGCAATACATTTAAAGAAGGATCTGTAAAAAACTAGAGAGAGACTACTGAAATGAAAGAAAAAAACACTTCTGAAGCAGTTGGTCTTATTTAAGCTAGAGAAGAGAACAGATGGGAATATGGCAGCAGGCTGTGGCTACTGAAATGTCATCATAATGATATTCTCCACAGTTATCAGCAGCAAGAGAAAGGTCACATTGCAGCAAGGAAGATTCAAGGCAACTACTCAAGGGAAAAATGGGTTTATCCCCACTTTGGAGTATGGGAAGGTCCTTTTTGGGTGGTTTCTAACATTCTATTTTGCTGAGATGATGTAGTTAAAATCAGTTTACTTCCAGATACCACATTCAGTTCTTAAATTCTCTCCCTGACAAAAATGCTGTTGATTCTACAACAAAATCTGTGAAATCAGTCAGTCTTTAAGAACAGCGGCTGTTTTATTTAGTCACTGTGAAAAATGTTTTAAAAGAGATGAATATAGATTGTCCTAACTTGAGACACAAAGCAAGTACAAAGAGAAATACATGGAAGATTATTTATTCTACTCATAATTTACTGTCAGATTTTACCAAAATCTTCCTTCCAAAATATTTAAAGAATGAAAGAGATGAGCAGGAATTTATTCTTGCTATGTGTCTACTAAATTATAATTTATGCCTACCAGGTTATGAGCTTTGTCCAAAAAGAGACCCATACCTCTGCATATTCAGTTTTACTCATATATTATAAGCTTAATAGATAAGTAGGTGGGTATCATTTGAAAAATCAACACGAAAGAAAAAAAACCAAACAACTAAAACCAAAGGATACTTTGGAATAATTTTAGAACAAAATTTAGTGAAAATGGCTTTTTTATCGTTTTGGAACCAAAATATATTTTCTCCAGCGACTTTATTTTGAGCCACATGGATCCTATGCCTTTGTCAGATAATCTAGTATATTGTAACAGTATGCACTACTAGTGATGATCCTTAGTGAATAAACCAGGTATTCACCTAACAAGCTGCTTGGCCACAATAACTTGGATAAATAATTGTGTCTGAATGAATTGCCAGTGGGTTCAGAGGCATACTGCACCTGGAAACTGGAATTGCTGAAATACAAAAAAAAAAAAGACCAAGTAGAGTATTTTCCTTGATGAATTTGAGGGAAATTAAAAAGTAAGAAAGTAGAATTACAATAATTAATTAGCTCCCAGTCTTGCCTGCAGTTGTATGAGGGTTTAATATTATAATTATGCTGCAGTCAAATGAGATTCGTTCAGGAGAAAAGGTAAGTGAACACATCCTTACACTCAGCATCACCTCAAAGCTTCTGAGTAGTGTGGACACAATTGAATGTTGCCATGCCAAGAATGAAATAAGTGGGCCTTGTCATCATATTGAGGTTTCTGCCAGAAAATGGAGGAAGAAAGATGGGAAAAAAAATAGGTTAAATAAAAATCTCAAAACATATACCTTTCATTCACTGTGCTAGATATCGGACAGCATCATCTTGCTGGCATCAGGCTGATTCAATACAGCTTGGGATACTGGACGTAAACTCAGCTCAGCATAACCTGACTTTTTTATAAAAGCCATTGTTCTTCTAGACAGCTCTAACCAGATCTCATATTTATGTGGTGCTGTGTTGTAATGCATATTTCTTTTACTGAGTTTTGATGATGAAGCTGTAACCCATTACAACTTTACAGAAGAATGTTGTGCCAGGGAAGAGTTTTGGTTGGAGGATCTTATTTTTTTGTACTGTAGTGAAAATTAAAACATAAGGAAATAAAAGTGGGGTTCATAAACACATCAATACATTTTCTTTTGTGGGCAACTTTCAGATTTTAAATTTTAGCTCTACTAGGTTTCACATTCCTTACACAAAACCGCAAAACAACCCAAGCCAGAATAATCTGTTTTAAACTATTACAATACTATTGTAATTTGTATTTTTCAGGATTTTTGTCTAAAAGGTGTAACATTTTTACCTAGCTAATGAATTAATTTCCTAACTTCCTTTTTAAAAGTGAAGTGCAATATGCGATATAATAGGTGAATTTGGAAGGGCTCTGAACATGCAAATGTTCATTTGATTCATTAAAATCCTTTCATGTGGGGCCTGCGACTTGCCACAGTGAATCCTTCTCCTTTGCTTCTATAAACATATTCAGTTCCTACTTGATTGATTAAAAAATGTGTCCCCAAGTTCAAGAAATTTCAACAGATGCTTATCAAAAGAGCAGGATTTCTTCTACTCACTCTCTTTTTTAATCTTGCCTATCAGTTCCAGTTCTGTGCAGCCCATAATTTGAAATATGAACAGAATCTTGCCTGCTATTTCAATTATACAGAAACTACCCTTTTTAAGGTGGAAAAATTTCTATCCCTGAATAGATGCTGAGTGCTGGGATATGACAAATGAACTCTCTGTTCAAGATCTGCCTATTCTCCAAATATCTGAACAAGATTGAATTCATTCTCGCATGGTTGAACTCTTCAGGAGGACTTTTATAGTAATCAAGGTAGAGAAGGTCATCAAACAGCACAAAATTTAGATACAAATCAGGTTCACATTTAACGTAATAGCAGTTGTAAAATTTTGTTTTCATTATGAAGAAATTGCCACAAAAAGAGGATAAATTCACATTAAATACAGGAGTGTGAATTCTCGGAATGCTGCCAAATTGATCATTCACTGAACTGTAACAGCAAAAGATTTTTCCTAAATGAGTTTATAGCTCTTTCGGCATAACATGATTACTATCCCCAGAGAGTATGACAATGTCTTTTGCAGGTGGTGGGATGTGATGCTGTTATAGTTAATGAGAAAGACATGGTTCAAGAATTTAAATAAGTACATAGTATTAAATGATTAAGTCTGTACTTTAACTGCATTTTACTAGTGAAATATATCCATGACCATTCCCTGGGACTAGCCAGTGTCCACACCAATCAAGTCTATCCTCCAGAACAGAATAGTCTCATATTAAGTGCCTCTCAGCATGAGATGTCTCCTGAAATGTGCTAGGGAGGTACTAGGAGTGTAGCAGCTCGCCTGAGGCATACGTGGTGTCAGGGTTCACTCTAACAGTGTGATAATATAAATCACTCTAACAATGTCATAGTATACATCAGATTACAAAGTCTGGGACATGACAGAAAAGGTGACCATACATATCTAATTCTGACTGTATCTACCTTTGAAGATTTGGGCCATGGTTTTATCAAAGGCAGATTTCAGAGAGGTTTGATCATACCCCAGTCACCTTAAAGGCAGGCAAGGAAAGCATTTTGGTGAGGCTGAAAGCTGTGGGAAAGAATGCACCGAAGCAAATCTTCTGATGTTCACAAGAGGACTGAGGGATCTTTCACTCACCTGTGGCTCCCAGAGGCTAATGCTGGCTCTGGAGTTATATTTTACAGAAAAATATGGTAACAAACAGTCTACTTGTGATTCCACACAGAATGTCATGATGCTGACACTTCATAGTAGCTCTATCCACACACTGCTGCCTCTGAGGTGTGCAGTTGACTTGCACATTTCTGGCAGCATGTTGTTTAGCACTTCTGTGAATTAATGCAGGTACAGCCAGATAAGCTTTCAATTTACACAACAGACTTACTTTGAGAGAAACAATGCCATTAGACAATCTGCCATCTGCTGCCAAATCCAAGACTGACTGAAAGAGTTGTGTGCTACCATGGTTGCCTGAAGAGTGCATGCAGACTGACAAGTATCTAAGGAAGGTATCTTAGAAGTTTTCCAGTGAATGTGGTGCTGCCATTGGTCTCCAGGAATTAAAAGCTCTGACATCTGCTGGTCAGTTTTCAAATGCTGTCATGGAAAGCTTACCATGGCACTCCTGTATGAGGACATGAGAAGGATCAAACTGGGTTATACTTAGGAGTTTGTCTAGCCTGGTGGTCTATCTCCAAGAGTAGACACAAGAAGATGTCCAAATGTGCAGTATTGTAGGCTGCCTAAGAATCATTTTTTAACAGCCGTTTGGCTGTATGCTTACTTGTGAGCAGCTTCTGTTTGAGTGAACAGTTGGGGGATGATTGTTCTTAGCAAAAACTCTTAGTTGTCATTCTCATGTTTAAAAACTTGTATCTGGACACTTGGGGAACACCGTTGTTGTAGGTGAGAGAAGAAGAGAAATATGGTGTGGAAGGAACTTAAGGAACAATTCTTACAAAAGTCAAGACAGTCGGTAGAAGAAGGAAGAGGTTTGAAACTAGATTAAAAGTGAAGCAGCAGTTGTTTCATCACAGAAGGTGACTTTGTCTTTCATGTTTCTTTATGGAAGTTGGAAGGTTGAACTTGTGTTTCTCTAAGGGTGTTCAAAAGGCAGATATTTATACTGCTGCATGGTAGAAGGAGATATGTATCAGAATTAGATATTTTAGGCATTTCCTAAGGATATGATACTTAAAGGATTACTTTGTCTTCTTCCCTGCCTGTCTTTACCTTTGCTCCCCTTTTTGTCTCTCTCTTTCACACTTCATTATTTGTCAGCATATGAGGCAAATTCGCAGAGCGTTAATGGGTGCAAAGATATTATGTTCACGTAATGTTCACAAAAATGGGTAACTAGATAGACCTGTGAAGTCTCCCTTCTGAAAGAAAACCTGACTTATAAATGCAACCCTTCAGAGACATCAGGGAATCCACAAGATACTGCTATTATGTGTGTCCTGATTGTGAGAAAATCTTTAACCAGACATCGCGACTAATTATATACTAGAGAATCCAAGTACAAGAGCTGAATTCACAAAACTAAGCTTTATTGCTTCCTCTGCTAGAGACTCTTAAAAGAATTAAATGTCTTTTAAGAGAATGGGGCTGGTGATGGACTTTGTTGAAAGACTGCTGTGGAGAGATATTGTTAAGTTTATTAAATAGAGTGAGACAGAGCAGCGTGTTGTCTAGGTAAAAATGATGGTGAAGAGGGATGTTTTGAGAAACTTTTTAAAACCAGAATGCATTGCAAAGCAAAACCCACATAAGTAATTAGCTTCAGAGGAGATAACAAAGCTTATTAATCATGTATTCTTCTGTCTTAGAGGGGTATAGTATCATACGATGGAGATTTTACTGCATGTATTAGAACAATGCAACCAACAGTGCCTTGAAATTAATGTTTCTGGACATCACAAAGAATTTCAATTATGTTATGTTAATATGTTAAATTAAGAAAACAGAAGTTATGTAAGGCTTTTAGATAACATTAGGGTGCTGAGCTGGTAAATGAATGAAGAGAATTCTCCTATAGTGGGAATAAGGGACTGAGAAACAATTAAAGGAAGGTTATTAGAAAATGCCATCAAACTGAAGCAATCAGCTATTGAGAGAACAATAAGAAATCACTGTAAGACCAGAGACACTATCAATAAAGGTCTCACTGGGGAGGAAGATGGAAAAGGAATCAATCATTTTAGAGAAGTACTATTGAAGCTACTTTTAGCAAGCATCTCAAATACTGTATAGATGTCTAGTCACTCAGATTCAGAAAGGATAAATTCCTCTTGACAGCTAAGGATATCAGGGCATGGCAAACCCATGATGTGAAAAGCAAATAGAAGAGCAAACTAAAAATGGAGAAGGGTTACAACACTATGAAAACACATCGTGAGCGTAACCTTAAGAGAGAAAGAAAAGTTTGCTCCCTCATCAGCTGAGGATCAGTGCTCTCACAAGATGAGATGGGCTTCCACAAGAAGGAATAGTTTAACTACTTGAAGCACTGAGATTCCAGAGCAACAAAACTGCTTCATAAGTAATTTTAAGTTTAATTATGAATAGTATGCTCAGATTTGCTGAGAATTGCTAATTCTGGATGTTCTGACCTAGAAAGTGTCCTTTCCAGTCTAATCTTAAATCTTAGATATCAGGTTGGCAGCAACTGTAGAAAAAAGGCAAAGGCTACAGAGTAGAAAAGCAATTCATAGATAGAAGACCTTTTCATAAGGATGTTAGCATTAAATGTTTTCCAAAACCGCAAAATGTTTCACAGAAGACAAGTTGTAGTTGCCTTAAAATGATTGTGCTGAGAGCTTAAGAGAAGAACCTCTGACATCTTTTTAACTATGTGGTCATCTGTAAAGGCAACTGCTTTATAAAGGTGTGCATTAATATCCACCACAGGGAGATGCTCCAGGGTAACTTTGTCACAGGTTTCATTGTGAGATTAAGGAATTAAAAAAAACACCCTAAGGGCTGTTTTCTGACTAACATAACTTGCAGGTGTCCTGGGTTCAGCTACAGCAGTCATTTTTTCTCCTTCTTAGTAGCTGGTGCAGTGCTGTGTTTTTGACTTTCAGCCTGGGAACAACGCTGATAACACCGATGTTTTTAGTTGTTGCTCAGTAATGTTTACTCTGACCAAGGACTTTCTCAGTCTCATGCTTTGCCAGAGAGGAGGGGAAGCCAGGAGGAAGCAGAGGCAGGACACCTGACCCAAACTGGCCAAAGGGGTATTCCATACCACAGCACGTCATGCCCAGTATAGAAACTGCGGGGACTTACCCGGAAGGCCCAGATCACTGCTCGGGTCGGGCTGGGTATCAGTCAGCGGGTGGTGAGCGGTTGTGTCCTCTCCCCTTGTTATTTTTCTTATCATTATTATTGGTAGCAGTAGTGGTTTGTATTATACCTTAGTTACTGGAGTGCTGTTATCTCAACCCGTGGGAGTTACGTTCCTCTGATTGTCCTCCCCATCCCTCCGGGAGTGGGAGAAGGAGGGAAAAGGGGGGGGGGGGAGCGGGGAGCGGCAGGGGTCTGGGTTGCCGTCTGGGCTTGAACCACGACAGCAGGGAAGATTCTAAAGGTCTCATGAGTGCAGAGGTTTAGCAGGTCCCTTGCAGAAGCGCAATGGCTCAAAGTGATCTTGCTCAGGTGCTGGGACAGTGCAGGCAGGTTATACTGTTGTACAGCTGTACTGGGCTGTACAGGCAGCCCAGGTACCTAAAAGTGTAGTATGTCATTCATAAACTCTGCCTCAGCTCTTTCATGAAGAAGACAGAAACATGAGTTTTTATGCAACGCACCAGTTTGTCTGGAAAGTAAAGGCCTGAATTCTGCAAACACTTGTGGCAAATGCTTAACTTAAACAGGGAAGGAGTCTCAAAACCATTTAAGTCTACAGTTTGCAACATCAAGGAAAAACATTTTTATAGATGCTGAAGGGTCAGATATATTTCACTAACTCTTTGATCTCCTTGGTTGAATGGGATTGGTAGCAGTGAGAATTATTATCATTATGGTGCACATTCCTGCATATTTTTTCTGATAAGATAGAGCTCATGGACCATGTTTTCACTTGTAAATACATATTTGAGCCTTACAGAAAAGATAAATGAGCTCTATCTTGCTATACAATATGTTTATCTATGAAAAGCATTCATCTTGAACATAGACTAAAATGGAATGCATCAGAGACGTGTAAAATCACCACAAAGAGTAAGGTTTTGGTTCTGTAATTTGTGTACGAGGTTTTGAGTGATAATATTAAGTGCCATTGCTTTCAGAGCTAGTGAGAAAGAGGACGCTTTTTAATATCAAACAAATAGAAGATAAAAGAATTTTCCAGACATCAAACATGAAAGACATGAAAAAGGATGGAGACAAAGAAAGCTGTACTTTGAACACACTCTCCTGTTGACCTATATCTCATTTGGCCAATGGGTGGCCTACAGGCTCATTCGTGCTCACCAGGGAGTGCTATCCAGCTCTCAGGAATGCCTGGAAATGCATCTGCACTGTATTATTGCTGGGAGCTTGTCCAGGGTACTGGAGAGTTCTGTGGGTCCGTCTGGTGCCCTGTGCTAGCCAGAAGCCAGAATGCTACGTGCAAATTTCAAGGGCTGTGCTGAGACAGAGCTGATAAACCCTGCTGTACATGAGCTGAGCCTGTGCAGGCAGATATCACTGTAGTAGAGTATATGATATCTCTAGCCATATCTGTTATTTTTTTCACTGTTAATCAGGATTAATCGGATAACAACTCACTAGATGGTTATTCTGTGCTATTGGTCTGTCCTCTCTCTGTCACTTAGTGTCTTTTTGCTCAGGATTGGATTTAGCATGGTATAACTGCATGATAGCTTTGAGCTGTGTTAGAACAAAAGGTTTCAAGGCTGAAACCACCACTCCGGATGTAATTGACGCATCTAGTTGATTGCATTACAATATATTTAGTTGACAAGCAGAACTAATTAAAAAGCACCTGATTGCCCATGTACCTCATTACATTTCATTTCAGTGCATTAAATCTAATGTGAATTAAATCGAATTTAGTGGCAATGAAGGAGCAGTGGTGTGAGGGTGTAGGCCTCACTAGTTTAAGGTTACAAAGGCTTGAATCATTCTAGCTGGAAATATATTTTTTTCCTATGTCAAAATGCTGACAGAGAATGTGAAAATATATAGGCAATGTAGAGAGGAGATGATATGGCTGAGGAAACCAAGTGGACATAAAGGGGAGACAATGTCAACAAATGCCAGAAACTGTAATGGTGCTAGTAACAGGACTAAGCACGTTAAAAACCAAAGTGAACTGCATAACTTAAGACTATGTGTTTGAAAGACAGGATTCAGCTATTAGATGATTGCTTCTATTGCAGGAATAAAATGACTAAGGTATAGCAGCAAGTCTGTGACTATATAGAAATTACTTTGAAACCCTTTGCAACAACTCTTCCATTTTGATTAACTACAATCCATCCAGTATATGTTCTTCACACATGACAATTCAGATGACAGGAGCCAAGAGCAGAATGAAAACACAGTTGATGACATTTTCCTCATTCAAGAGTCCTGTCACTGAAAAATAGCCTCCTTTGGGAAAAAGAAACATCTGGTTAAGAAGTGTTGAAATTAGTATACAATATCCCAAATTAATATTATTTTATCTACTACTGAAAAATATTTGATTAAAGACAAAAATTTTGAAAGTGATTTTGATCTTTCATAGAAGTATCAATTCAAACATCATAAACAACTAATTTTGTGTGAAAAAGAATTAAAACTGGCTATTTTTCACCTTTCAAATCAAACAGCTTTGTTCTCTTTCATTTTTCTGACTTGTACATCAAAATCATTTGTAATAACAATTGTCATTGAACGGCTACGTAATATCTTGGTTTCTTAGCGTGCTTTTAGGCAGTATTAAAGATGAAGACACCCTCAGTAGATGAGTTTTTCTTGGACTCCATTTACTTTTTTAAACTTGTGACTCCTTTATGTGTAGTGGGAACTTACAAATTCATTGCACCTCTATGCGTCTACATGTAGAAGTCTGCTCTGAGAAATCTCAATCTACAGTCATGTCTTTTGTCTAAAGGCTTGTTGTCCAATACAAAGACATCACTGAGATTAAAATGTATGTTGAGACATTATATTCCTTGAAAGGAAGATGCTGTTTTAATCAATGTGAGAACTGACATTGGGTATTTTGTAGTGTGATGGTTAGCAACCATATAATGGACCCAGAAGCAGTGTAATTGTTTGTCTTACCTTCTCTATTATCCTTGTTGAGAGGTGCAAGCCTGCTCTCAGACTCTCACTGACTGCATGTTTGGTTCAATGAACCGTTTTGTGATGAAGGACACCAGCATAAAGCTTATATGGGCTTACTGCTTGTTTCACTGTTCCAGGAAGCTGTGCCCACAGCATCCTTATCACCCACAAACACGGCTTCAGCATTTGTAATAGCCTTCCATTGCTGGCAGTGTTAAAAACCCGCACACCTTCTAGGCATGACAGTAGTTTTCTTTTTTGTTTCACTGCAGTGCTGTGATCGCTTTGTGTCCAGTAGGTTGGTTTATCCAGGGACAGTTTGTAAGTGAGATGAAGAAGAAATGGATAATTGCAGAAAAAAAGTACTGGTTTAGACAGAAAGTTGTATGTTCTGTCCTGTATTGGGTTTCTGACGTGGTATTTGAATGTAACAGGAAATGGAAGGGGGATAATGAAATGGAATTAATGTGGCAGTGACTTCTTTCCCACATACTATTAAAAGCATAAGTCTGTCCCTGTCAAGGATGAGTTCAAGATGATGATAAGTTTGGTTTGAGTAAATGCCATAAATTAAATAAAATTTTAAAGAATATATCAAATTAGCAAAGTCTTATTAGCTCAAGAGGAAAGGAGATTTGCCTGTCTGAGAGAAAGGAAAAAGATTTTTTAAGGCCCAAATCCATTCATTCTTCAAGCTGCACAGTAGTCAGACATAATGTTCTCTCTTGGATGAACTTTGTGATCACTAGGACCAAATGCTCTGTTCCACTGCATTATTTATTACATTTCTTTCAGTGGCAAGCCCATTTTCCAGTAGCAAATATCTTGTAAATACAGAAAACTCAAATGATTGCTCAGAGAGTGCTCCATAATTATGTTGCTAAAAGCAAGGCAAATTAAGCTGAAGTACCATAGTGATTCAGCTGTGTTGCTTGCTGTATGCAGCAAACGCATGCAACAGTCCATATGAATTCAGTCTGACCCTACATGCTTACAAGAATTTCATGTGTAAGACTTTAAAAAGAACTAAAATGCTGCTTGTGATATCTCAGCCAGAAGTCATGGGAATGACTAACAATCTTTAGCTCAGACTTTTTATGAGAGGTACCGCAAGAGGAAAAAGGATGACGTTAGGCCTATGAAATAATAATCAAAGACTATGGAACACTTGGAATGTTCTCTTTTTATTTTAAATATACCTATTACAATAATTTGTTAGGCTTATATAGAGCACTGTTATTTACATAATTCAGTGTTTATCCTTTGGGGAGAATTCCAGTGCTGAATAAATAAGAGTCAGTGAGCTGCTTGTTAACCATCTTGGAATCAGAGTTCTGAAATATTAGTTTCACATAGATGATTAAAGTCCTTGAAATGGTTACAGTTTCCTGTAGTTTCATACAGTGAGTATCTTCTGACTGCAGCCAGATTTTGTTGAAAACTCTGAACATAGCTATACAGAACCAGAAGAAAGTTCAACAACAACATCAAATTAAAAAAAAAAAACCCTGAAAAACATTGGTGGTTGAACGTCTACATTTTTCAGATGCATCTCAGGTTGATGATATTGTTAAAGGGAACAAAGAATAAATTTGGTAAAATCTTTGTTATAAAATGTCTAGATCATGGGGCGAAATATACAATCACTAATAAAAAATACAGCTTTTTACAAGGTCTCCTTTCAACATGGCATCTTAAAATGTGCTTCCAGGTAAGAATGGTTTTCATTTTTTTAAATTAAAATTCAATTTTCCATGGTCACTTTTTCTTACACGTGAATTTATGCATCATATATATACTATATAAAACACATAAAAGATTAAATTGTCAGTACAAGGAATATCATTAGCAAGAACATGAAGCAAGGGTTCATATAAGATACCACTCAATGCTATGTGTGTAAGCTCAAATAGAAAGAGACTTTGGTCCTGATCTTGCACTAAGAAAGTAAATGTGGTCCCATGTTTCCACATACAGAACTTACTGTCTTTACAGAGATCATACTAGTCCTGTATGCATCAACCATCCCATTTTCACATGATCCACCACAGAAAATGGGTTTGAATCAGGACAAGCAGCTGAAAGGTTTTTCTCCTAATTCTCATCAATATATCTCAGAGGTCAAGTCCATGGCACATTATGTGAGTATCTGAATATCTATGTATTCAGCTATGGCACTCTGTTTCGTTTCCCCGACATAGAGAAAGACAGAAGGGAAATGCAGCTCATAACTACCAGGCATTTATCTAACAAATGTGACATTATTAGCATTGTTATGGAAAAGAAACTATCATTTATTGACAACATGCCTGTGTGTTCAGCAAAACATCTTCGATTTTAGTAGCATTACAGTTTGGCAAAGAAGAGTTTCTGAATTATCTTTGTTACAGATTTGAATCTGGCACATTTAAGACACCCACCCACCTATTCAATTAATATTTTAAAGCAAAATTAATGTTTGATATAAAATAACAGTTGTGTTGTAAATGTGGAAAAATAGTCTACAAAAAATAAGTATAAAAGTGATCTCAGATTTATGAATATGTCTCATATAAACAAGTCCAGATGACTATTCTGTATGTTAGAAATGGCCCTTGGTAGGCTGTGTCACAACAGTACATCACATTTTTCACAGTTTACTATAACACAGTTAGATTCACAATGTGATGACACCTTATATAAGAAAAATAGTATTTTACAAACTATACATTTGGCATCTATTTTTAGATTTTTTTGTTTCTTTTTCAGTTCCTTTTTTCATTTTCCTGTTTTCTTTTCTTACAAAATAGTGCAAAATTACAGTGCGTTAGTAGAAGATTCTGCAAATCCTAATAAAAAGTCAGTGTATTTAACTGTTTTGCTCATTCACTGGAAACAGTTTGGCACGTTAGGATTTTGTATAGATGGAAAAGCTTCTCACTTTCTTCTCTTCAGTATATCCACTGAATCTTTAGAACATTAAATTGCACCAAGGGAGTTAACTTTCCAAACTTTTAAATCTCATCTCTTATATCATGTGTGTTACAAAACAAAACAGCGAAGGAAAATATAGATTTTGGGGTTAATTTATTTGCCAAAGAGCATATATCAGACTGGCTTTTCCTATCATATTATAGAAAGGGATCGATGAGAACATTCTTCATCTGGTGACTGCTGAAGTGTTTAGTTACAGCTTCAAAGCTTTATAGGAAATTTATCCCAACTTTATATATATGTGTAAGTGTTGGTTTGTCATATAGCTTTCAAATTTTGCTATCATGTATGTCCCTGTATCTGGCTGTATCAAGTCATAGGGATAAAGTTTCATCAAAGCCTGGTTTTGACTGGACTAGTTAATATAAAGAATACCAAACAATTGCTTTTGCTGCCAATTTGCAATGATTAAATGATTTTCCTACTAATTGTTTACTTAGGAATGTTAATGAAGAGTTTCCCCTGTATTCATACTTCATTTTTTACAGACTGGCACCATAACTCAAAAAAATACCAATGCTCATTTCTTGGAACAGCAAAGTCTTCTGCATAGTCATAAACAGGTATGGTACCGACTGCAGGAGTGAGAGTGTCCTAAGTCGTCCCGTGAGTGTGCCAAGAAACACACGGAAGATGTCTGATGAGCCTTGGGTCAGTTCTGTGCCTCCTTGGCTGAAAGCAGGA
>NW_009930893.1:75957-84033 GCF_000696875.1 Nestor notabilis
CCAAGTCATCTACAAGAGGTTTCCAAGCAGCTGTATGTATCAACCTACTCATATCACAGGCTATTAACTTGGAGGTAAAAGGCTCTCTGCCACATGAGCAAATCTCTGAACTGTTCACTGCACAGGGACTGTTGGATTCAGTTAATTGAGTAGAGAATATGGTGACATAAAAGATTCCAAATTAATTCTCTTTCAAATAGAGTAATGAAGTGACTTTTTCCAATATGAAAACTGCACGATGATGTCTCTAGGCCTAATCGTTTCCTATGAGTTTATGGTTTTATTGTCTGTATCAATCTGTGGCATTTGTACCATGAATTAAAATTACTACTGCATGGTTTATTTTATCAATTTCTTGGCATTTCTGTACATTTTGTGAACATATCTCACCAGTATGAATTTTATACTGATTTTCTGAAGGTAGAATTGGCATTAACACTAGAACTAGTTACTCAAATATTGGAAGGGAAACATCCATGACTAAGAAGGTTGTTTTTTACCCCAGACATTCCATCCTTGGCTCAGTGCATTATAACTAGCATGGGAATCTCCCAAATCACCTGCTGGCTCTCATGGAAGATTTGCCTGAGCAAGGAGTGGAAAGATGAAGCTGAAATAACTGTCTTCTACGGATCATATTGATTGATTTCTAACAGTTAAAACTCACATTAAAAACAAACAAACAAACAAACCAGAACTGTCAGCCAATATTAATGAAAAAGCCTACCAACTGGTAGGTAAACAAATATTTTCCATGGACTCTCTTCTCAGTAATGTACTAGTTTTGACCAAGGAAACACTTGACTATTTGATTAACTTTCACTGTTAGGTTTAAATAGGTAAGAAGCCTCCTTGTCAGCCTGTGCAGACACACCTCTTGTTCCCACTCTTCACACACAGTTGATCACTCGCAGAGTCCCATCTAGGCTGAACCAAATATATTCCTCCAAAAGGAAAATCAGGTATGGCTGGGACTGACCCTCTGTAGGGCACACTCAGTCCAGAGTAAAAGAATGCCCACATGACCAGGTCCTTGAAATACTGTCTCAGCGAGCCTCAACTCCTCTCAGCTCCTTACGTGACATGCAAGTTCATTCAGCCTGTGTAGCACAGACAGGCAGTTGAGTGGAGTGCCATGCTGAGTGAATAGCATGAGGCAATGGTGGCACGTATATGCTGAAGCAACAGAGCAGGGTCAAAGTATATTGGAAAAACTCTAGGACAAAATTGGTCCAAAGAGTTTTCAGTGTGGAGCAGCCAGTATACTAACAGAATGGACACACATAATGCAAAAAAGGCTGCACAAATCAGCCTCTGTTGCCTATAGACTGTGTTCTCTGGCACAATTCCAAAGGCAATAAAAACATACGGTTTGAAGCACCAGTGCATTAAAGCATTTAAGATGCTCTTAAATTTCAGCCCATGCTTGAGTCTCAGGATCACATGCGTGTGTGCTGAAGGTCTTTCTTGAATCAAGTCCAGAAAGTCTTGTTACATGAGGACATGAAGATTTACTTCAAAATCAAAAAAGAAAAGGATTCTTGAAATCAGATAAAAAATATATTATAGCTTGCTGACAGACTTCACTCTTCCCCTGAATATTATTTTTTTGTCTTAATAAAAGAGATAATACAAGGCCAACAGGAGTCCCATCCTTGAATAATCATCAACAGTTGTTGTTTATTTAACTGAAGCTTGTTTGATTAGAAAATTACCTTATGTTGTTGATTTTTTTAAAGCCCAGTTTGAGAAACAAACATAAGTAGCAAGAAACAGTAAGTAGCTGTTTACTGTGCTGAGTAGTGCCAATTTCACATATCTCGCTTAGCCCGCATGAACTCTAGAAATCCCCGCATTCATGCTTGCTCAGTCTAACTTTTGTTTTATTTGATGTGTTTCTTAAGAGACAAATATGTTGCTGGATGTGTCTTGCACATTCTGGGGGCCTCGCTCAGGCTGCTGCTTCATTATGAGTACAGACATCTTGGATGGCAATAGGTATTCAAAGAAACTGGCAACCAGGCTTCACTAAGGAATAGAGACCTCAAGAGCTACTGTGGTCACTGAGTGTCTGTGAAATGAAATGAAAACTCTGCTTTAGAAGGATCTGCTGCTAGCTCTGACTGATGTGTGTTCACATTCAGCACGGTAGCAATGCATCTGCAGTTAGTGTTTTATCTGATTTGCGTCTTACTTTCCACACTGAGAAAGGCAGTAATGTTGATAGCTCCGTGCATGAAAGAGAGCCTAAAAACATCCAAAAGAAGTTGTCATAAAAGGAAGAATAATAATGACTCTCGGTCTTCAGTGACTGCTGAGTTAACTTGTGACAAGTGCATATACAAGATTATTATGGACTGGCAAATAAAATAAACTGAATACTTGAAATAAATTTGTTGAGAAAATAGTAAGAATTGGTGTGATTTCTTATCTTTCATTTATCTTTTCTTGTACAGCTCTCTTCTTTGCCAGTGGTAGCAAGGCATAAATAATACCTTATTCTCTATTTTAATTAGTTTCATATATTAATTACATATTTTAATCCATAATTAATTGGTATTGCCCATTCTCCTTCACAGTGATCTACTAGTTGAATCTATTTATGCTAGGCTGTTCGCATAGGGTAGCTCACTGAACAAGCACAGACATCACAACGCTTAATGTTCTATATCTAGACTGGAATCAATCTTCTGTGAGTTAGGCATATAGGTCTAGGTAGACTGCCTTTAGGCATGCAAGGAGTCCAGATGTTTTAGATCCATCACTCCACATCATTTACCACCTAGGCTGGACATGCCCTAAGATGCTCCATCTTCTGTCAGCAGTTTGTATCCAGAACTGCTTAAGGCTTGATACCTGAAGATTACCTTAACATCTTCATAAAATGGCTGGCATACTTATGTTACAGCCCACACTCTTCAAGAATGTCAGTGAGGCACTAAGGTCATGTCTCTTGCTTAGAATTTGGTCATGATTCTTGGTCATTTCAATCTGTATTAGATTTCTCTCCTGCTTTATTAATGTTTGAAACAATTTTAGCAATGCATCCTGAAGGCAAAGTATAGTAGCCTTGTATGGAGTTTCTGTGAACAGAACAGTTCTCTTTCCAGTTCCATCAAAAGATTTTTGATTACTTAAAATTTCAGATTAGCCACGGTGACTGGATCCAGTGCTTACTGAGGTAATGACATTACATACAGGCTTACAAATCAGCATGTATTTCAAAGCTTTCCTGTGCATACACTGATTGATATTTTTAGTAACAAGTCATATATCTTATCATTGTGCTTACTTGTTATCAATAAAATAATTTATTGGCTAAATCTTGATGCCAAGAAACCAATCCGATTTGACATAAGGCCTTGTGACATCAAAACAACTGCCATTATCTGAAATGAGGAATGAAATAAGGGACTGTGCACTTTCACCAAGGGGTGAATGTACTTCCACTGAGATCAAAGCAAAGAACTTCCAAATTCCAGCATCAGGGGAATCAGATTATCCAGGCAAAGCAGTGGCATATTCAGTGACTGAGGATTTCACTGTCCTCCTGAAAACAAAAGGTGTGATATCCTATAGGACAGGCTGTAGGCAATAGCCACTTGCTTTAAAATGATAGAAATACTACTCACATCTACTCACATATACATCCACATCAGCACTTTGTTTTTAGAAGTCTGGCTTTCATTATATTGCATTAATTTGCAAGGTAAGCTCTCTTGTTTTGTATTGGAATGCTGGTGAGTTTACGAGGTTCACAGTATATTGCAGACTAGCTTTTAAAGACAGCAGTAAATAGTATAAATAAATATCCGGATCAGAATCCAACTTTTGAAGCCATGGGGAGAGCACAAGTGTTTCTATAACCTTCCTGTGGAGTTTCCTGTTTTAGACATTTAACTACATCAATCTCACAGCCTTCTGCATTTCTATTCCAACCTGGGGTAAAAAAAAAAAATCTGATAAATCACCTTATCTTTTACTAAATGTTTATCATTGTTTATCCTTTATTCCTTCAGCAATGTTGTCTGCAAGTTTAATTAAATATATGACCAACTACTTTGCTTGATCAGGGTCTTATACATCACATAAGCTGGTGTTTTTCCAGTTAAACTTTTTCCAGTTAAACTTTTTTCTTTTTTTCCCAGTAGATGTGATTCGTAACACATTTTGACTTGAAAAAACAAGCTTTCACTTGATACCAAAACACATCTGTACATTATGTCATGAAACCAACCTTGTACACATGAATATGTATATAGCAATCACATATTTAAGTTTTAGCTGAAACAAATAAGTAATAAAATCACAGAAAAGCAGACATTTTAAACAATCATGACAATCATCACATTTTTGTATTTGCTATCAAAGAAAACTTGACGCTTAAGAACCTATTTATATATTCAAATTTTGATAGCAACTGTGGCTCTTGAGAGCATTTTTTTATACCTGTCACATAAAATATTTTCAAAACCCAAAATTCATTAACTTAATAAGTTTAATGGTTGAATGTGTCAGCCTGATGATAACTTACTTACTGAATTTCAGCATATTTCTGCCAGAAAATAAACTCTTTGGTCATTTTTTTTTTTCCACATTCATTTGTCATAACAGCAAGATGTCCAGCCACAATTAAAGTTCAACAGATCTTTGCAGAACTGGGGACAAATTCATAATTATTTGAGAAATTATATGAGAGAAATTGATAAAATTCTCAAAATTTCTAAAAATCCATTACTACCAGCTGAATTCAGTGTATGAGGCGAATGTAATCGAACACCTATGCTAAAATCTGTTTATCTCTGTATCAGTGTAACACCACTTACAGCCCTGGTTCAGGTAAACAATATTTGAGACACAATGAGACTTAAGGACATGCTGCATTTAAATACACTCAAAAATTGGATGAATCTGGGATTTGGACACTAAGGTTGTTCATCTTCTCTATATCTGACTTTATTCTTCAAAGAGTAAGAACAGACATATTCCTAACATAACTTAATGGAGAGATCTGTTAGAACACATCGTATTTTTAGAAACAAAGACTGTCTACTGCTGTAATACCTTTTAGAAATGATATTCCTAGGTTCCTCACCCTTAAAATGGGGTGAAATTGATCATATTGGACTAACAGTAGGTATTGAACTTTACTGTATTCTTAAAATGTAAGATGAACCATAAAAAACTTTACTGTCTTTTGAAATATTACACACGTTTTGGACTGGAACAGCAAATTATGTTCTTAAAGTTCTCTCTGGCATTTAAAGTTATGTCCTCATTTTCCAGATAGGTTAAACAGAAAATGTAATGTTAAAAAAAAGAGCACTGTTAAAAATGACTACTTTAGGTGTAAGACTGGGACATATTTAACAGAAAATGTGGAAAATCTTGTTTAAAAGTCATGGTAAACAATCAAGTATTCTTCAGTGCACATAATTAGTATGTACATTATAATTTAAAACTGAGTATTGATGACTGCTGATGATGATCTTTTAAAATGTCTTACAAATAGGATAGCCAAGAGAGGATAGCTGCTAAACCATGACATAAAGTTCTCTTTTCCTTCTTTATTTTTATTTTTATATTTTTTAATTTTCCTTTCTTCTCCACTTGCACTGATGTTTCTTCTGGCTTCTTCAAGAAAGTGCACACACATACACACACAAATTAATTCCAAAACCATTTTTCTAAATTTCCAATAGACTTGTATTCCTGGTGTCTTTTCACATGATCACAAGCAAGACATGCATGTGATTCCCAGAACCTAGGAAGGTGCACTGAGAAATCCTTCTTCCAGTTGAAATAACTAAGGTACATCTTGTTATTTTTGTCAAGCATCAGAAGGTATTCTGCCAGCTCTCTGGGGGAGAGAAAATCTTCCACATGTATGAAAGAGTCTGCTGGAATGTAATTCTCATAGTTTTCTCTGGAAGGGCCCAGTACAACTGGTACTGATCCGGCCAGAAGAGCATTGTAAAGTTTCTCAGTAATGTAATCTTTGTGGATTGAATTTTCAAAGGAAAGGTAAAATTTGCAAGTGGAGATAGTTGGAATCAAGTTTTTATCATTGACATAGTCTCCAAAGGCTTGTCCATAAGTGTGGATTTCAATGTATTTGCTAAGCTCATTGTAATACTTGACTCGAGCATGCTCAGGGTTCCAGTTACTTACAACCCAACAGACCAAGTTTTCCTTACTTGGCACTTCAAATGTAAAGGAACTTGTACCGACCATCATGAAGCCATAAGGCACCTGAATATCTGAATCACGCCGGTAAGTCAGGGTCAGGTTAAAGAGGTGTTCAATGCCACTCTTTTGTGGAGTGTGAGTTGGAGACTCCAAGTTCATCCAAATCCACTTCTGGAATGGTGGCCTGGCTTGCTGAGGTAAGTTAGTCAGATCCCAGCTAATATCCCTGTGATGAATGAGAACAGCATGGGATTTGTTATATAGTGAGCGGTCTATAGTCAGATGGCACCCATGGATATTGAACATTGTTTGGCAGGATGTTAGATCAAATGTTTGACCAAATGGCCAAACCCAGATCAAAATAGTAGTTTCATTAAGATTATCAGTTTTGGAAGAAAAAAAGTTCTTCATTTTCAGAACTGAACTGGCTGATTCTATGGGACTAGAGATCCAGCTATTTGTTGGTTTGATATAAATTAGTATCAATGCCATGAAACAACCAAGGACAATGAAGATAATAAAAAATGGCCGGAAAATTCCTTTAGATGTCGATGTCATAATTTGTTCTGAGAAAAAAAGAGAAGAAGAGAAAGAGAAAATAACATTAGGTATTAAATTGCATGTCCTGCTAAATTATAATGAAATAATTATAATTGAAATGTATTTTAATATACCAATTAAATATGCTCATAATGGTATAATTACATTATATATCCGGTTAAAGTAATCATACATCAGACATCAAAATGGATAGAACTTCAGTATCACCAAGCTATAACCTCAGAAATTTCCTTTGACTGGAGAGGGTAGGGGTTCTTGCATGTTATTCATAATGAAGTTACAATATTTCTTCTCTTCACATTAAAAGCTAATTTGCATTAATTAAAAGCAGAATTTTAATGCATTTCATACTTGGTATAAATCAGTACGCATCTTGAGAAGTCTTTTTGCTTAGAACCTAGGCCAAGAGTTTAAGAAGCAACAGAGAAAGCAGACATAATTACCCTTTGATTCTGTCCTTGTGCCTGTAAGGGATAACATACTGCAGATTTTGTCCATCCATATTTGTGTGCATATATGTATGGAGGATATAAGATTAGAGGAATGGAAAAGGAAGGGACTGGAACTTAATTCTGGAATCAGTAATACTGTTAGAAAACTAATTCATGCCTACATGGGGCTACATGGGGATGAACATTCATTCCTTCTCCAGAGTACTCCTAAATTAGGGAAGTATAGCAGCAATAGAGCAGCAAGAGAACAGCTCCTCTCTTCCCCTATGCAGCCTCACATAAAGAAAAATTAGTAAAACAAATGTCCTTCAGTATCTGATTATGTTTTTATGCCACAGCTCTGTGTTAAAAATTAGGAAAAGTAGAGATATGCTGCATCTTTGTGAGGTACCATTTTTTCCATGGGGAAAAAGAGGTGAGGAGTTCATATAGCTTCCTTTGCCCTCTCTCTGGTTGTCTCTTTCTGAGGGAAGCACTAAAGCTCTTTCCAGAATTTGTCTTCCACATGGTTCTTGTGAAACCTAGTGAAGTTAGGGGTTGCTTATTGCTAACGTTTGCTTCTGAATGTAGCCCTAGAACTTGGAGGTGTTCTAAAAATGAAAACATGTAACCATGTAAAAAGCACAAGTTAAAGGGAGTGGAAGCTAGTTTCCAAAAAGTTTTCTGAATATACTAGTTTACTGTAGAAAGGTAATTCTACAGTGCATTTCAATGGCTATAAAATTTGTCTGCCTTCTTTTTTCTGCATATTTTTCAATTATTTGGGGTTTTGTTGTCTTTAGCTGTAGCTAGATCCACATTTTTTTTTTCATTTTTTTAATAGAAATCTCACCCCTAAATATATACTTAAAATAGATAATATATATGAATATAT
>NW_009930894.1:0-15809 GCF_000696875.1 Nestor notabilis
ATTATATATATTTCTTCTATATAAAATAGAAGAAATAATGCTAGGTGACCACCGTGCACTGAAAATAATAAGGAATTTGTGATCGAATGATTAATTCCAAAAATACTGCAGACTGAAGTAATCACATCTAAATTATCAAGAATATTTGGAAATAATGAAAGATTTTTTTAGACATAAGTTCTGTACTGAAGTATTGAAGAGCAAGTTTTCTTTATCTGATAATTCACTTGCAGTGAATAATCTCACTGCCTCTACTAATTGAACAGCTCTGCATGGTCAACAAGTTACATTAGACAGATAAAAGGGAAAAGCAGAGGAAATGTATGTTCATCCAAATATCAGCTAAGGAAAAATGCTAAGATGCTGACCTTTCCTTGAAAAAATGTAAGGAATATTCAAAGATGTCATGTATTATTACACATCCAGTATCATTAAGGGGAAAAATACAATTATGTGTATTGATTCAGACTTTAGAGTTTAAGAAGCTTAATCAAAAATAAATCTATACTTCTGATGCCAAGCAAGGGGCAAACCCGATATTGTGAACACTTGCATCAGCAGCTCAGAAATCACATGAAGAGAAACTGGGCTTTTATCTTTGAAATACCCAGGCACTGAGCACCACTAAGGTCACCATAACATGTGAGTGAGTGTAGTATAAATTCCTGAGAGTCAAAGTTTCATCTGATTTAAGTTGATATTTGGGAGACCAGGTACCTACATCCCTATTTTAAAAACAGCCTTAAAGCTTTAATCCTGCTCTCAATTACAGAATTTTAAATTGACTTCAGAGTAGTTATTTTGGATTCACATTAGCACAAGTGAGATTAAAATTGGAGACAAGAGTCAGTTCACACTCTGCGCAGTTCTCAACAGCAGAAAGACAGGGGTTGAAGCACACTGTAGCACACTGTAGAGTGAAATAACAGATCTTTTCATGGATTTTCATCTTACATAAGTTGAAAGATATTTTTAATGTACATTGATTTGTGCTTGTTCATCTAACTAAATAAAAACATTATTAACATCCAGAGCATGTTATTTATTTTTACACACTGTTCTTATTAAAAAGAAAAAAAGAAAAAAGGATGAAAACAAAAGCTGCAAACTTTAATCACTTGATAGCTTGATCTAAGCTGTGTTTCTTCATGTTATTTACAGAAATTACTGCTTGGCACTATAAAAGACGAAGAAACCCACTGGAAGAAGTAAAGAAAGGTGAACATAATAGTTTGTGTAGAAGTCATAGAACAAAGAAATTGTAAGGTTATGAAGAACGTCATGGTATATTGAGGGCTCTCATGGGAATTAATCAACCAGCAGAAAGTCTGTAAAATGCCATTGAATATCTTCCCAGTTCATGGTGGGATCAGTTATTTCTCTGTGCTCTCTGCTAGGTGTTTCTCTCATCTCTTCTTCAAAACCTCTTCTATGTCAGATATTCTAGAGGTGCTTTCTTTTTCCCAGTGTGTATTTCTGTTTGCCTATGTGACATTTGTCACACCATTTCTTGGGGATTTTCTAATTCTGCAGTAGGGTTCACTTAAATGTTTATTTAGCAGTACACTTACATGCTGGCTGAATCACTTGTCTCCAGAGAACTATGAAGTAAAAATAAACCACTTTCTCTCTTTTCCATTTTTATTAATCTGAGCTAAGTGGCCTAATTCAGAGTTGGAAAAATGCATAGATTACTGAGATTGTCTTTCCTAGATTATCTGCCATAGAAATCCAAGGTTTATCCAGGGCTTTCTATACAGTATCCCACAACCACCTGCTCTTAGAGGAACTGATGCACCAATGGTTCCTCACGGAGGGTGGGAACCTGGCTGACAGACTGCATTTGTTCAGCCTTCAGAAAAGAAGGCTTAGGGGAGACCTTCTCACCAATCTTAAAATGTGGTTACAAAGAAGATGGAGACTCCGTTTTTGCAAGGAATCACATGGAAAAGATGAGAGATAAAGGGCACAAGTTAGTCCTGGGGAAATTCCAATTAGACAAAAGAGGAATATTTTTCACAATGAGAACAACCAGTCATTGGAATAATGTCCCCAGGGAAATCATGAATTCCCCTCATTGGACACTTAAGATTCGTTTGGACAGAGTGCTGGGCCATCTTGTCTAGACCATGCCTTTGCCAAGAAAGGTTGGACCAACGACATCAAACAGCCCTCTTAACACCCTTGGGTGGATATTGTCAGGGCCCATTGATTTGTAGGGGTCAAGCTTCTGTAATAGTTGATTACTTTCTTCATTTTCGTGCCCATTACGAGGCAGGATGACCTGACTGCTGTGCATTTATTGAACACATGTTTGCTTTATTCAATACATAGTTCCTTGCTTTGTTTGTATTATAACATGTACTTGTGGATGCCACACATGTTCTGGGAAGGATCAAGTCCTAAATGACTATTTTCTCAAGGCAGAAAAACAATCTGGAAAGACTTTAAGTGAGCTAAGAAAAAACTATCATGCTAACTAAGAAAAAAGAACTAACAAAAAATACTAACAAAAAAGTATTGATTGTATCAGTCTCAGTCACTTGACTCACCAACATCTTTCTCTGGGTTTTGTGTTTGTAGAAATATGTCGGACTTGACAGAGGTATTCCAATGTGAAATGAGAGCAAAGCAGTGATGAATCAGGCCCTTGATTTACTAGTTACTCTGTCTAAATCCCACTGTTTGGGATTTCCCACCTTCTGTACGTCTTGCTAAATGGAAAATTTGCTATCAAAATGATGTTCAAGGAGTAGTCTTTGCTTTCCCTAGTAATTGGCTAAGCTAGAACATTGGCAGTTTTCCCAGAGGTACTGATAAAATAGAGCATATATAACATATATTGTAAAGTTGGTATGGTATAAATAAAAAGGTCATGACTATTTTCCTTGTTCCTCTTCCCATATGTTTTGTATTTTCTGTCTCAATATTGTGCTCTTCCTTGTTTTCTACAGAGATATTTTTGCTAATAGTAGTATAAGGGTAATTTAGGAAGCTATTGAAAGATTTAGCTGAAAAAGTGTCCCAAAAAAAACCCCTATAGAACCAGACAAAATGTCATTCATTTGTACAATTGAAGAAAACAATGTGAAAAATGAGTCTATGATGGATAACAGAACTTTTCATCTGTGCTTCTGACTAAGTGCATTTAGCAACCCTACTGTATGATCCCAAAGCAGATGGAAGACTTCTGAAGTTCTTGGACAAGGAAACAGCCTCAATCTGTTGTCATTCTGTAATGCAGTTATACCCCAATAAGCACAGCAGGTAGCTAGTGCCTTTGAAACTCTCTCTTGCCCATATATAACATAAAGGAAATGACCTTTTCTGCACAAGCAGAAAACTTTCTGCCTGGTTTCTGCTGGAAACAGAAATGTTTGTTCCATTTACCAAGAAAAATAGGTGCACACTGGGCACATCGCACACATGCAGTAAGCCTTCTCAAGTGTGTACAGTTCACATAGCATCTCTTCAGGCATCAGTGTCTCTTTCATGCTGCTGACTAATGAAGGTTATAAAGTCATCTATGAGATGAGCAGAATAATGTGAGCCTGAATAAAATACTGCCTTACTACTCCAAAACCCACAATCAGGGTGCTTGATACTCACTCAGAAAAGAAGCAGCCTTATAATCCCAGTTTGTGTAACTGACACCTTCTGCCTTTTTTAGCCTCTTTCTCCTGCTTGCACCAACAGGCTTTTCACCTCCTGGTTCCTGAACACCTAGTAAGAATAGTTTCTGTTCCTGGCTGGTACTGAGCTGCCTTCCTCCTCACTCTGCCATGCATCTGGCAGAGCTTTCCCAGGAGGAGGGCCAGAGGACAGGAGTCCACTGTGACACAGAAAGCCCAGCCTGAAATTGCCTTCTCCTGTACTCCAGATAGTCATTCAGAAACAGGGCCTGCTACACTGCCTTGTCTATCCTTTTTCTGTTGCTCTGGTGGTAAGGGGAAACAAGATCCTATTTTCCTTCCTTTGCCTTCCAAATCTTACTTTCCTAATGTAGTCCCCCCAGGCTGGTGGTGTCCTTCACCATCCCAGAACTGGTATGAACAGTGCTGGCACTGCTGTCACACACCACTCTGGGGAGCAGAGTGACAGAATGGGTGAAGCAGGGAGGTGGATCTTCAAACCATTCATAATCACCTGCTTGCAACCCTGCCACCAGCTACCTGGTCATGTCCCAGGCTGAAGATCCTCACTCAGCAGAGAAGTGAGCAAGCTGGATCTTTATAAAGCAAGGCTTTTAAAAGTCTGGGGAGAGTGAAGAGTGTCAAGCCTGAAACTTACACCTTGCACTTGCAGTTTTTGCTGCACCCACCATGAAATCTCATGTTCTGTGCACAATAGGTAAAACAAATTTTGCATCAAATTTGGACATATTTTTTTATATATTTTACTAATAAGTATCAAGTAAAAGGAAAACTGATGATTTCACACAGTGCTGACCTGATGTAGCTTCTTTCTCTATGTACCAGTTATTTGAACATGTCCTCTGTTGTCTCACAAGCTGTTGATGATTACATTTAATATGTTATCTTTTAAACACAGCATGACACTAATTACTGCCACCCATATCTCTAGGCACCTTGGCTGCAGCTCTGGTTATTCTTAGCTCTAGATCAAGAAACCCCACCAACCTCTTACTTTATAAATTCCTCATTTATAGATTTTCTCTGTGCTGTGTCTGTACTTCAGACACATCCTTTAGACAACGAAATACAGTCAAGGACAGTTGTTCAACCTAAGCACAACCATCCATTTCCCACTTTCCCAAAATGTTTTGTAACCAGATCTCCACAGGAACTTTGTCCTCAAAGCCATAGCTGGAGCAATGCCAGTGACCTAAAGTCTCAACAACCTGTGAATGGATCTGATGTATGTAAGAAAAGGGCCTTTTCTGTGTCATAGAATCATAGAATAGTTAGGGTTGGAAAGGACCTTAAGATCATCTAGTTCCAACCCCCCTGCCATGAGCAGGGACACCTCGCACTAAACTATGTCTCCCAAGCCTCTGTCCAGCCTGGCCCTGAACACCTCCAGGCTTGGAGCATTCACAACTTCTTTGGGCAACCCATTCCAGTGCCTCACTGTGAAGAACTTCTTCCTTATATCTAATCTAAACTTCCCCTGGTTAAGTGTGAAGCCATTACCCCTTGTCCTACCACTATGATCCCTAATGAGGAGTCCCTCCCCAGCACCCCTGTAGGCCCCCTTCAGATACTGGAAGGCTTATATGAGGTCTCCACACAGTCTTTTCTTCTCCAGGCTGAACAGCCCCAACTTTCTCAGCCTGTCTTCATAAAGGGAGTGCTCCAGTCTTCTTATCATCCTCGTGGTCCTCCTCTGGACTTGCTCCAGCAGCTCCATGTCCTTTTTATGTTGAGGACACCAGAACTGGACACAATACTCCAAGTGAGGTCTCACAAGAGCAGAGTAGAGGGGCAGGATCACCTCCTTTGACCTGCTGGTCACGCTTCTTTTGATGCAGCCCAGGATACAGTTGGTTTCTGGGCTGCAAGCGCACACTGAAGCTGGCTCATGTTAAGCTTCTCATCAACCACCACCCCCAAGTCCTTCTCCGCAGGGCTGCTCTGAATCTCTTCTCCTCCCAGCCTGTTGCTGTACCCGGGATTGCCCTGACCCAGGTGTAGGACCTTGCACTTGGCTTGCTGTCTCCTTTGGAGATATAGTTTTGATGCTGCAGTTTAAGGCTTCAGCCTTCCTTTTTGGGGTATTTTACCTTATTATTTATTCAGTATCCATGGACAAACACTCTTGAGTGCAGTGTGCCTCTTCTTGTATTGCAGTGGCGGGGTGTCCGCAAGGTCCCATGGCAGGTGGTGGTCCCACACTGTGGCAGCTCCCTGGCAGTAAGAGGGGCTGAGGAAACACCAGAGGCCTCTAAGAAGCAGCCTGCTTTCACAGGAGCCATTCTCAAAAGCTTCAGCAAAAGGTGAACAGTGCAGATTGTTTGAAAGTGGTAGGGACAGGATGCTCTCTGAGATGACAGTAGGTTGTTCAGTTGCTAGAATATAGCAACATCCAAACAGCAAGATTATCTGTATATCCCTGTAAGAAGGAAAAAAAAAAAGATCAAAAGATCAAAAGAAAAGTGTAGGAATTGGTATACATCTGTCAAGGGGAAATTGTGTTAAACTGATCCAGTTTCTTGCTGCAACAAGGTTTGGGTCTTCGCAGTTAGAGGCGAAGCACTGTTGTCTCACATCTTAGTATAGAAAGCCTTTTGCAGTATATCACACTCATTCTCATAAGGAAATTGGGAAAACATGGTAGAGGAGGGGTGAAAAAAAAGATTGGGAAAGCTTCCACTGGGCCAGAAATGGAAGGACAAGCCAAGGGATGTAGGTTCTCTTCTTGTCATTGGTGCTATTTGGTGTTTTTGTTAGTGCCCTGAAAAACAGATAACAGCATGGTCATTCAGCAAGGCACTGGAGGGCACATCTAGATCTCCGAATCAGAAAGTGCACTAAGAGTCATCAACTGTGCACAAGGGTGCTGCAGGATGGGATAATGAATACATAAATTCATCAGGAGTAGGACAAGAAGTAATAAGCCTAAGGGAGATGTGAATTACATAGAAGGAAAACCTTTCCAGGACTTGGAACAGTGAGACTATAGAACAGCTTGCGCAGTGAGGCCATGCAGTGCACATCTTGGAAAGTTTGCCAACAACCAAACTTTACATGGGGTCCTTGCTCCTCCTTTTTAATTTTTCTCGCTTTCCTTCATTTGATTTTTCCTTTTGTTTCCTCCCTTCCATCTCGCAGGATGGGAGGATGACACCTTCAGGTCTCTTCCAGTTCAATGACAGCATGCAAGCCCAGAGGTGCTAAAGCTAACTATTACTTTCAAGAGCTGAAGGAAGTCAGAGAGATTTGAGTGAACTTATGGATACATCTGACAGGTATCGTCACCCTGAGGGGATTAGCAAAAGACATTTAATTTTCACTTATCAACAACAGCCTTGCCCTACAGGGAAACGTGAGCCCATCTCAAAACCCACCATTTAATTGCTTTGAGCTATCCATTCAGTGCTGCCTTTCACCTCCACAGTCTCTGAGGGTGCCCCTGCCTCACACATGTATTCAGGCTCCCAAATGTTATGTACGGCAGTGAAGTATAATGCTAGACTGACCTGTCTTCAGATATCCCAATAAAGGCAGGGACCCTGTCACTCTCTGGCTTCCATTCTACCAGCTGCAGCAACCTCCACTGCTCTTGATTGTGGACAAGTAACACCCAGGCAGATGCATCTACCCAGTGCAGGTGTCTGTTTGGAGGAGCACAGCACTGCCACCTCTCTGTGCATCATAGGTCACCCAAGGAGCCCCTCCCCACCTCTCCTCCACCACAGCCTGGGAGCATGGGGACCAGAGGGCATGCACTGTTTTTATCTACTTTGGAGATAGTGATTTCCACCATCTCTGGGATAGTCACCAATCTTCAGGTAACAACTGGCAGAAAAGGCAAACAGAGCCATGCCACTTCTCATGCTTCCAACCATGCCCTGCTGTAATGTGCTTCCACAGGATGCTGGCAAGCTGCAGTGCCACCCCAATAAGACCTAACATAAATGTTACACCATAGGACACTGTTTGTATTACTTCTGACAAAGTAGTTAGTATTCCCATTCCTCTGAGTCTCAGCACTGGAAACTTGGCATAGCTTTACAAAGGATTGTCAGGAACTGATTTGTTGCTTACTCTTTGGAGAAGGTATGAGCCACCTAGCTAAAATGCACTTTACACAACACCATAAAAAAAGCCAACACAAAACCTGCCAAAGCATATTTAAATCTGATTTTATTTTCTGTCTCTGCTGTTTCCTAGGGATGAAATCAAGCTTTTAATGCCCTGGGTGGAGATGGTTCTGAGGTGTGTGCCCCAGAGATGCTCAGGGAACAAACTTTGCTTCCTGAGTGTGCAGAGCTCAAGGACCCTCGAGAGTAAGTGGCCAGGCCACAAGTTCAATTCACTGATTTGCTATAGGTCAAAGAAAAGCTAATTGTGTGGCACTGTGCGGGATGTACCATCAGTACTGTTATTCAAGTGTGTTGTGCTAGTATCTTAAGACCAACCATGGACGGATCCTCACTGTAAAAGATTAGCTGATGGTCCCTGACCCATAGAAGTTATAGTTCAATAGCCAGAGAATAGGTTGGGAAAAAAGCATCTAACTCACACAAGCAGGAGCATTTGTGCATCATATTGATCTCACAGTGCTTTATTTCTGTCTCTGTGTGTAGCTTAAATAAGCATGGGTAAGATAAATGGAAAAGTGAACACAAGTACATGAGAGTGAGAAGATGAGACAAGAACAAGAACTCAAAATATACTTTTTAAAAACTCGAATTTCTCTTTGACCCAGAAACCTGGTATTTGCACCTAGGAGCCAATCCATAAGTTTGCACACACATTCTGCAGTCACAGCCCCATTTACCTGGGGAGCGCTTGAGGAATTTGTTGCATGAAAGATGCAGGTTGTCTGTCAGCCATGCAGGTTTATAAGCTGTTCTACCTGTTTATGTCTTTCATCCAACCACAGGAACACAGCTTCTAGTTTGATTTCTATTGCTGGCAAGTATCCATCCATCAGTCCCATCTGTTATGCTTAGCCTGCCTGACACACACAGCAGGCTGAGTCCTGAGGGTGGGCTGACAAGGGCCTGGTGCACACTTGCATTTCTTACCAGTGACTGAAATGTATATACCAGCATTTTCTGTGGATGGAAAATGGGAGAGTACCCAAATGTCGAGGAGAGGTTTGACGTCAATGCTTCTAAAAGTCAGTACTTCACAGACAAGATGGCAACCCCATTTGGACTTTTTAATAGTTCTATTCTTAATCCTGCCTCCAGAACAGGTCTTCTACCACCATATCTGTTAGGGTATTTCCAAGTTCTCTGTCATCTGGGGATGTACAGTAGTTTTTTCCTTTCTATTTTTTGTGTGCAAAAGACATGACAGAAATTCATGTGGGTATTCAGCAGCTTTGAATTTCGTCAGTTTTCAGCTTGTATGAACTCAGTTTCTCATGAGCCTTCCTTCCACATGAGCTACCAGTACCATCTACATGGTGATTTGTTCATACTGAAGATTTATTTCTGATCCTTAGATTGCTTGTGAAGAGGTGGTGTCCAGTCCTCCCACGTTGCCTTTAACCATTGCACAAGCAACTGTGTCTTGAAGTGCTGCAAGTGACGTGGAGGTTGCCCCAGCACTGTTCCTGAGACCTGAGAACCTGAGAAATGTGACATCCAATTTTTGCAGTTGTATAAGGGCAGTACTAGGGACCCTGAAAACATAACTGGTAATAGGTCAACAATCAGAAAAAATTACATCTGTCATCAGTTTTGCAAAAGATACTCAAATTATTGTGTGGAGGAAACTGAGTGGATGGGGCAAATATCCACGTATAATATTCAGTGATAAAACACTAACTGAATAAAGGTATTGCTAGTGATTGTAACATTTGTACATGCTAAATGCGATTAAAACAATATAAAGCAGGTGTGTGATAGAAGATGGTGACCAAGGAGAACATGTTATGAAATGTAGGGAAGATAGAATAAATATATATGTAAAGGAAAGCCTCTCTTTGAACATACGTGGCTGGACAGCCAAACTCCACCCTGTGTTGCCTGACCACTGGCACAAAGTATACCTGTAGCTTTTTCCCATTGTGCCATGCTATGGAAACCTGTTCAATGAACCTGACATGCAGCTAAACTGTGCAGTTTCTGGATGCCAAGACCTATGTTAAGATTTGGGACTGCAACAGCTGACTGTGGCATTCCCAGCACAGAGTGCAGACCAAGGGACATCCTGTGCTGCCTGCATGTCCCCGACCCTCATATTCTGGAAAAGGCTGCCCCGAGCCCAAAGACTGTCAGATCTGCCAGCCCAAACCTTTTGAGAAACCCACAGATTTTGTTTCCACCCCCATAACTCTGTGTATGGCCAGCTCCATAGATTCATCTGCTGTGTTCCCTGTCCTCACAAGCAGACTCTGACATTCTCTTATTAAATGAGCCATGAACTCATTTCCACACTGGATCAGCACAGCAGTGTAGCAGACCTGGATGCAGCTTCTATTAAGGTTACAGCTGAACGACAGCTTACATCCATGTACTAGGTTTTCCTTCCCATCCTCAGTGTAATGCAGTTTCTTTTAAAGGACAGAGCTACCTTAAAGATACTAGTCTAGTTAAAGCAGCATGAATAAAAATTGTATGAAAACCAAACAGGTTTCTTAGTAAGATTTGGCATCTGACAGCAGCTCTGAACAGCAGTTCCCCTCTGTGGCAGACTAACAGGGCTGTATCCCTGGGTTCCACATAAAAATTTGCACAGCTTATTGTATTAATCAGTTTTCTCCACATCATGGCTCCTTCCACACCTTTTCACTTGTCACACAGGAAAACATATGGCTTTTCCTCATTATTGCTTTGTATTTTTCCAAATTCATGTATGGATCCCATGCCACAACACTTGCAAGCTGTTGTTTATTAGAGCACTGAGGTCCAGGTGTTTCTTCCCTTGTTGTGCCGGCGTAGGCAAGTGAGTTATGCAGAAATGCAGTCCATCTCATGCTTCATGGATTCTTGCCTATAAGCTCCTTAGGTTTTGTGTGACTTCCATGCACATGTGCAACAAGCTTGCTGGCTAGAGGAAAAAATCCCCTTCTCGTGAGTTCTGCAGTGTAATTAAAGCTGGTCAGGTGAACATTAAAAACATCCTGCCATTCTGTGTCCCTGTAATCAGTGCTTGGTGGACCGTCAGAGAGGAAGGACTTGATGAGTCCGTGTCTTCTCAAGGTACTGTGCCCCCAGAAAGGCCTGGTAAATGAGGAATAACCAGAGGAGAGCAAGATATCATCCACGGGAACACCAGGCAGAAGCACCCATGTTGCTTCATCATCTCCACTCTTTGCAGATCATCGGGTTCAGTAGGTTTTCAAGTCTACAGATCTTTTCTCTCCTGGGAAATGTCCTTTTTGCTGAGGGAAATACGTAGTAGCAGTATTCAGGATGAAATCTGTGGGATTTAATGTGCTTTACCATTCTCACGGGCTCCCTAAGCCCCAAACCAGTGATTGTTTTGTGAAAACCATCAGAATCTGCAGTACTGCATTGAAAATGCCAATTAAGCAGCACAGTGAGAAGGAAGAGGGAAAGCATGTGGGAAAATGGCTGTTCGGAAGGATGCAAGATGAAATGGATTACCTCTCTGCTTGCCTTTAGTGGCTGCAGCCCAAATGTCACATTTTGTCAATTCTCGACAGGATATAGCACAGGGAAGGAAATCCAGCTCTAATGGCTGATACATATTTTCTATGGTTTCACAAGGTATTTTGCCTCAGTCGGTCTGGTTTTTGTACAACGGCCTGTCTAATGAAGTCGTTCTGTTGTCCTTTTCAACAGTTTTGAAGTACAGCATGTGTTGATTATCTCAGTTGAATGAATCTGAGTTCATTTATAAGTTGCTTTGTTTTGACTTTTTTTTTTCATTTCTTTGTTCCTCCCTTCACTGTCTAAAGCTCACAAAATTGTTTGTAGAGGGAAAAACATATAAACAGTGTGATTTAGTGCAACAAAGAACAGCTTGTTAAAAATGTGCTTTTGTATGTGGAACATAAGCTTTTCCTTTTCCTAACACGCCTTGGTATAGAAAGCATTAACTGAGGTTGCTCTGGGACTTTATAATACACACTTTTCTTCCATCTGTAAAAGCCTGAAAAATTCTTCTTTTCAGTTGAAATTATGTGCATTTTCCTTTAAGATGAAGACAACATTTTGCTAAAGTTTGAATAAAACTCACACACTTACTTTTTAGTTTTATGAATGTCCTGGATGAAAATCATCAATCTTTCAGGAAACAAATCTTTTTGAAATGATTAGCCATGGCATAGAAAATCTATTCATTTTTTCCTTTCTTTTGTTTTATCCAGCTCAAAGGAAGGCAATGAGATTTTGTTATCTGTCCACTGAAACACAATCAAATCCAATCCCTTCAGCTGAAAAATTGTGTGTGACTCATTCTAATGGCCAGGCCAACCTGCAGATGTGGGCTGCCATTAAAGTTGACTTTAACTCACCAAGAGTTGAAGCACTGAATGTCTGTTTGGTACACCAACAGTCCTATGCATTCACTGAATGTCAACCTATATGTCTGGGGCTACATGCTGACATAAATACATCTAATGAATGTTAATTATGAGGTAGTGCTTTGTACTGGAGATCTATCACTGCATAAGCTTCCTTAAAAGAGCACAACTGTCTCAGCACTGAGACTGATGTGTTTGGGCCTGCTTCTATGGCTTCACTTGCCCGGGCAAAGTGCAGAAGCAAGAATGCTTTGAATAAAAAATTCAAAGCTGGATGGTTTGAATAACAAATAAATAATGGCATGCAGGTAGGGATGCAGTTCTGACGAGCGGCTAAGGAATCTCCCAGCTACTGGGAATGGTGTGCATGAAAGGGAGAGGCTGAGCGCTGAAGCTGGGGGAAGGTCTTGGGGCTGGGGAGGGAGGAATGGGAGCTCTGGAGCTTCCGCCAGCCCTTGCATCTCCCTCTACCACAGGTCCTCTTGCTTCCCAGACAGCAGGATGAAGAGCGAGGTATCTGCCTTGAGTAACAGGAACATGTATGGGGCTGGATGGACAGAGGTGGATGGGGCGGTGGATGGGGCAGTGGATGGAGTTGTCCTGTGGTCGTGGCACTGCCTGTGTGTGTGGGTACAGTCGTGTCTCCTAGCCGTGCCTGTCCCTTCTCCTTTCTATAGCACCTGCCAAGAGGATGCTCTGCAGGGGCTGCATCTGTTGCCCAGGCAGACCCAGATACGCAGGCCGTGGGGAGCTGTCCTTCAGTGAAGACAGACATTTTGACTGGATGCCTGACAGCAAGAGCCAGCAGGGCTGGTGGCCGCAGCTGGAGAGAGTGCGAGCTTGCCAGGCAGGGGTAACAGCAGCTTTGCTGGGCTAGAGAGAGGGGAGCAGAGCTCCCTTTGCTGCAGAATGGGGATCACAGGTTTTATCTGCAGGGGAGAAGACGGGTTACCTGTCAGATCTGTAGGCTGGGGTGCAGAGCATCAGGACAGGCTAAAGCAGACAGCAGATGTAAAGAGCAGAGGAAGGGATGGATGCATACAGAAAAGAAAGTGAAACATGAACTAAAAATATAACAAAACACTGGTACAGAGAAGGTATTTCAGGGGTATTTCAGGGTCTTCTTTCTTTTTATATCAAAAAAGGGGACAGACTCTGGAAATAACAGGCCACATACTCCCGACAAAGGAATCCATTTCCAGCCACAGCCTAATGAAATGTGGATTTGCCACTGCAGGAGCTCCCAAAGGTCAGGTGTACTGCAGGATTCAAAGAGGGGCTAGACTTCTGCACAGCAATTAAGGTGGTTCATGGGGAACTTCTGGCCTATTAAGGAGCAGATATTTCAGAAATTTCACAGAAAAGCTTACTGTCATGAGATTTTCATCTAAATTTGCAGACTCTAGAGGCTGAGGTGCTTTATATATACATTTTGAAAGAACATCTGATGTTTGGATGCTTATGTATATATAGCACCCTCCAGCTGGGGCTTTGCTCTTCTCTGGCAGAACCACTAGGATGAGCAACAGCTTTTGCCACTGCGGATATTTGAGGAAAGCAAACATGATCAGATTTATCAAGCTGTTCCCTTAGCACAGCATGAACTTTAGCTTTAGAGTTTCTAAGAGAATTGATCAGTCAGTCTCTTGAAGATAGAAACCCTTAGGTAATTAGGAAGATGGCATTATTCAGAAGCCTTTGCTTTTAGTACCCTTTACTGAACAGTTGGGTTTGGGTAATTATAGTCCCTAGGGGATAGGTTTCAGTGATTGACAGCCTCCAGCGATGCTTAGGCCTCATCCTCCCAGCTGCACAGAGAAATGAAACTGCACACAGAAGCAGTTTTTGTTTGAGTTTGCAGCAGCAGGGATTTGTGTGTGCATGTGTGTATGTCTGTGGTTTTTTCAGGTTTATCATTTCCAAATAGAAGAGATAGGTTATGTGCACAACATTTCCCTTACATCAGCACCAAAATCACTTTTGGAGTCTATCAGCAATCAATGTACTGTGATTTTTTAACTCCTTTCTTACTGATAAGCTTCTCTGAAAACTTACCAAGTCAAGTGCAAAATCCATTAACCTATATGTACCATGAATGCAGAATATGAACAAAAGTGCAGGCTTTTATTCGCCCTTTTAAAGGAAAGAAAAGCATTTGCTAAAATTCGTGGATGTATGCAATTACGCAAGACTCCTGTATATGAGAAAATCTGGAACTATTTAGCAATAATGTCTTTCTCAGCACAGTATGTATGGCTAGAAGTAAAGTGCTAGTGGATGTTGCTGCTCTCCAGTTTACTACAAAGAATTTTTGAGCAGAACCAGCTATACTTCTTGTTCTGAATAGCCCAAGGTATTTCAATATTTCTGGAATTTTCCACATCCTTTTCCTGTAAAAAAGCTGGCAGATTCCACATATTTTCTGTTATTTGGTGTTCTTTTTAATTCAATCTGAATTCTGAATTTACTGGATTCCAAATATCTTTCTGATACATTACCCATCAGGCTACTGATGTGTAACTCTAACCTGAACAGCAAATTAAGTGAGGGGATTGATTGGATTAGCAGCTGTTCATTAGATGTTCTTTTTTCATTTTAAACTAACATCTGTGTTCTTATCTAAGCTTCTGTAATATCAAAACCAGCACAGGGTAATTTCTTACCATGAAGAAGTTTTAGATGGATGGATTACAATTAATTGTGAACTGCCTCTGAAGCCATTTTGAGATTTTACTTTTTTTTTTTTTTTAGGGTAAATTATCTGATTAAACAGTCATCAAAAGGAGAACCAAGGACTCAGATTCATTAAGCAAAGACCAAAATGCGTCAGAAATGAGGTCTGAGGAGAGGTGGAAATTTGCTTGCGGAGGTGCCTTGCAGGCTTTCGTTATGTATGGATGTGGCATAGAGATGCATCAGGCAGAGGTAGCTCTGATAAATGAGCTTAATCCCTTGGAAAAATCCAGCCACATGAGTAAGCTATATTAGCTTTACCAAAGTAACAGGCTGCAAGGGCAGTACAGCACTCTGAATGCGTCCCAAAGATTGAGATAGGGAAAGTGAGGCGTAACATTTTAAGGGAATGAGGAATTTGATCTGAAGATGAGTATTTCAGGTGAAATACTCTTTTAGCAATTAGGGTGAAGGGCAGTGGTCACACATCCAGCCTTACATGGGTGCCAACCTTTCAGCCCATACAGAGGGCATGTATTCAGGTTTACGTCTCTGGGATCTCTATGTTTTACACAGGCAGCCTTCCCTTCCCTGCACTGCAGAACACAAACTCTTTCCACCCCAACCTGTTTTGTCAGATTAACAGCCATCAGCACTGCCCAACCAAACACCTCAGGGCTCCCTACAGCGACTCCTGACCATGTAACATAGGATGATGTACTACAGAGAGCTGATGATGAGCCCAGGGACTTCCATATGCTCAGAGCTCAGCTTCCCACAATGCTATTTTCTCCGCATCCATTTATCCCTTAATTAGTGTGATACCACATGAAAGCTCACACTCTCCACATTTTCTATCCTCATTGAAGATGTTCCCAGTGTATAAGTCCTTCTTACAAACACAGTACAGAAATGCTTCTTTGCATTTGATCCACTTGAATGGTATAAGCACAACCAAAGAATGCTGGTTTGAAGCCAGGGCAACAAAGGAGCAGGCATGGCTGGTA
>NW_009930894.1:15840-24941 GCF_000696875.1 Nestor notabilis
TTTAGGCTCATAAACATGTGGCAGTTATTTGAACCTGATGGTTTCTGACTTTCTGAGGCCCTCAGACACCAGGTTCATATTATGATGCAGGTCTAGCTACAGAAATCTTGTACACATATGAAGGTTCTTCGTGATGTAACTCATGACTACATCACACGTGGATAATCACACACATGGACAAGCAGCAGGAAAGGTGCTTCTGAAGCAGAGAGAGACATGGAGTGGCAGTATGAGTTTCAGTCAGCTCTTCAAGGCCATGCACCATGGGGTAGGAGAAAAGCTGTGCCTTTTTTAGCTTTGTGTCGCTGGCTGGAGGAAGTGTGAGGGCTTGTGCTATTGAGGAAAGCATTAGTGCTCAGCCAAAAAAAGGCCTTGAATCTAAGTGGCCCACAGCCACCGTATGTGTGAAGTCTCTGTTGGCAAAACTTCCTAGCCTGGAGGAGGCTGGAGAGGAGGCAGGCAGTGAGGTAATAGGGGCACAGGAGAGAGGGAAGGAGAAAGGACAGTGCAAGAGAGAAAAAAGTAACAAAACGTGTGTAATCATCCAGGCTACACATAGGCAAGACAAACACAGTCTCAGAAGTAGAGTCCCACCTGTGTGCCTGGTGTCTTATCTGACATCTGAGCCCACAGCTGGGTCTTCTCTCCCCTAAGCAGAGCAGATCAGCTCCACCTCCATGCTAGCACTTTTCTGTAGCTCAGGAGAAAAGAAGAAATAATTATTCAGCTGACAGGCCCTGCCTGATTGCCATGAGGCACAGAGACAAGTACACAAGCCTGCTCCTGTTCCTGGGAAGCTCCCGCTGCTGAGATGACCCAAGCGTACATGATGCGTAAGCTTTGAGGAAGCCCAGTGGATCTCCCTGCTGAGTAATTGTGTTCATTTATTTGTACAGATGCTAGTGAACACCTTAAAACCTCAGTGTGGGATTTCTGTTTGCTGCGCTGTCTGGTTTAAGAGGTTTCTCACTTGCACATAAATTTTGTTGGTTGCTTCTGGTATTCTGTAACCATCCTTTCAGCTCATTCGATGTCTACAACAACCAACCAGCACTAGACCAGTGAAAGTTAAGCTCCTAACAATGTTGTACACCTTGCTATACAACAATGTATTGCCCCACAGGAATCTGACATCCCATTTCTGACTAATACTGCTGAAATGCAGGAATTCTTCTCTGAACAACTATTTCAAATCTCACCTTATCCCTGCTGATAGTTTCTGTGAGCTAAACCACTGAAAAACGTTATTCACACTGCATAGGCAATTTTTCTACTGCCTGTGTTAAAAGACTTAGCAGTACTGGTCAAAACTGAAGCAGCTGCCTTAGCTTTTGCTCATGACGCAGTCACCAGAGGTGGAGCAAGACCATTTGGGTTCACCTTCAGAAGAAACAGCCACACTGCGCAAAAAGCAGATGTCTTGAGCTCATACAGGCATGAAGCAGAACAGGGAGCACCAATTACTCTTCAGCCAAAGTGGGCGATCTTGTTTTACTCGTTAGAAGATGGACCAGAAATTTATCCCATGAAACCGAGTCTTCCTTAGGCTATAGAATTGTGGTACCTACATACTCTAGTGAACAATGGATTAAAATGTAGAAGATCAATAAATACAGTGATTTCAACTGCCGTTGAGACCGGGATAGTGTTCAAAGGATTTTGAAGGACAAACATCTATATGTTGAAAGTAATACTGGGCAAGAAAAACAAGGGGTTTACTGCTACTAAATGGACTCTTAACTGTTGCTGCTGTCTTTGCAGCAAACGATGGGGACTTTGGAATTAGTTTAAAAGAGAGTATTATCCCTGTCTGGATTTAAGTTGTACTATCTCTGTCAATTCCATCATCAGCTTTTTGAGAAGCAAGGAGATTCTTCTTAATCAAACCCTGGAGGAGTGAGTTTCCAAGAATGACATACACAATTATCTTAAGCATGCTACACTGCATATCCTAGCCCCCAGCCAACTCATCTGCATATCTAATTGCCATTTGCTGTCCCTCCTATATAGAACCAGGCCCAGCCAGGCAGAATCAGGAGGGGAGGCATGCTGTTAAAGCAGTGTCTCTCAGCCCATCCATATGAGAACACCCGCTGGCATGGGTGCTGGTGGTGGAGGGGAGGCCGTAGTGAGGCTGGTCTGCAAGCTGTAGGGCTGACAGAAGGAATTTGATTTTGCAGATGGTGGTCTAGACCATTACGCCTCTCTCTGGTCACTGTTCTGGAGCTCCTCAAGAGCTCATGTGGGGCAGCAGTAGGGCTGCAACCTTGCTGTGATGCATACAGGCGCTGATGCAAGCCGACAGCACGGCAAAGGAGCAGGAAGATCTGTGTCCCAGCAACAGCAATGCCTGGCAGTGCTTTAGGGAGCAGCAAGGAAGCAGACAAAAGCCCTTGGGGCTTCCCTGCAGGGCCTAGGAGGAGCGATGCTGGGAACCATTAGGGTATGTGGGATCCTGATTCCAGCAATGGCCTGACACATACTGGAGGCAATTCCAATAGCTGAGAGCAGCATCACACAGCTAAAATGTAGCTGACCTAACCCCCTCTTTCTAGATGCTCAATGCTATTGATGCTCTGCCACTGTGGTTCCACTCATGCCCTTCCTTAATACTGTTTGCAGAGAACCCTGCATTTTACTGGAGCGCACATGCCTGTTTGTGCCCCTGCCCATGCTTGCTGCTGTCTCCCCTGCAGCCAGCCTTGTTTTCATCTCCTCGAAGCACAGCCTACCTTCTGTCACCATCAACCTCTAAGTGAATCTACTACATGTAAGCTCTTCTTCTTTGGAGGGTCCTCCTGTCCCATGATGACTATGGGAGCAGCTGCTAATATCTCCACTAAAACTTTTTAGGAAGCATTTAGTACTTTCCATTTTAGTTATTCATTTCACTAGCACCACTTACCTAGAAAAAGTGACTCAATCTCTGTAGGAACCACCTTTCTCTCCCTTGTTCCTCCTATCTCCTTGAGTTTCTACAAACCATAAAATAGTCTTCTTCGGTGTGCTTCAGATTCCGCACACCAATTCCCCTCCACCATGTTTCAGATAGAAGAAAGGACCCTAAATTCTAAGTTTTAAATTTAAATACCCTCTTGAGCACAGGCAAAGTTGCTATTCTGGTTTTTGTTATATGGAATTATAGTTAAATGTGATTGTGCATATAGATTATTTCCTGTGTTGTTGTTATGCAAAATTTCAGTAGAAATATTTTGCTCTTTGCTTGTTGATTTTCAAGTCTATTCTAGCATCTAAATTGAGGGAAAACTTGATTTGATTCAAGTAAGATTGACTTGAGTTGGGATCAAGATTATTAACACTATAGACTGTTACATCTTTTCAGGGACAAAAGGAATCTCCATTTACCTTAACATCAGTTCAGTCAACTGAAGAAAGATTTTTATTTTTTTTTTAAATTTATCTTGCTGCTTCTCTCTTTTGGGTCTTGTTATAACTCTTGTGGCCCAGACTACAGGGCAACACAAAACCCCTTTACGTTCTCCAGTGCTGTCAGTCACTCACCATTACGACTTTTCTGTGCAGGTCCCGCAGGTCCTGGTCTTTACTGTAAAGGTGCCTTATTAGATGTTGTGCACATAAGGCACTGTTAGTATCAGCAATGTGTACATCAGCAGACGCATCTGGCCGTGAACTTGATAAAATCCTCCAAAAGAACAGTGCTGTGATAGAGCAGTTCCAGCAAGAGATGGTTGTCTTTTGGCCTTGTATCTGTATGTGCTTGTATACATCACCAGCTTGAGATGCTGAAGTGAGTAGCGATAAAAGATTTATTTTGAGACAGTACATTACCTTGAATAGCATCACAGTCCTGGGTACCAGTGACAAATGAATAATGGAAGTACTTTTTCTGCCAATAGTCTGTATATTTGTCTATTGCAGCTCCTGACAACAAGCTTCTGAATTAGTGTTTGCGTAACTAGGGCATGAATTTACATAGAGTATGAATAGCTATTATTTACTATGGGTTGTTTTGCAGATGGAATACATTTTTATACTTTTATTTTTTAAACCATATTTCTCAGAAACCAGGAAGCAAGCAAGCAGTCTTTCATTTGAGTTTTAAACTGACGAATGCAAAGTGGCAAAGCTGATCAGTCCTATAACTCCACAGTAAATCTTTTGAGTTTAGAGCTTAATATCCTTACACAAACGGTCTGCCCTTTAGTACACAAACTGGCAGCTAACTTTCACACAAGAAGGAAGTATCTGCTTTTTCATACAGGCTACTTTTACGTTTTCGTGCCAGTAAACTTTGATATCAATACTTTCTCACTCAGCCTGTGCACTGAATTAAAAGGTAAATGACTGTTTAATTGAAGACCAAACGTTGACATTTTGGGGTGCTGTGGGAGTTTAACCCCCACCACTTCTACTGAGTAGTGTCTGTGCAGTATCTGCACTGTCTGCTGCATAACCTGGCTGTGGCTGTATGACCGACATTGGAGCTACATCCCTTCCTGAGGCGTAAGGAAAGGATCATAAGAAGGGAAGAGATTAAGCCCAACCAAACCTTGGCCTATTTCCCATCTCCTTCTGAAGAGGTTTATGCCTAGGAGAAAAGAAGGGACAAGTGGTCCTTGCTTGAGGGGATAGACCTTGGCAAGGCCAAGGAACAGGTTCGGGAAGCCACTGTGCACCCATGCCGCATCCTGGGCAGTCTGCACAAGAACTGCCTGTGCTTCAGTCCTCGATAATTGAGACAGACAGAGACAGGATTTTTAGAAATGGATTTGACATATCACGTTCCCTTGGCGATGACCAGTGCCAAATCACATTGACTTCTGCTGTTTCTGTCCCAGTCTGGACCTTATCCCAAGGTTATCTCAAGGTTGGAAGGAACCATGTTCCTCATTTCTCCTAGCCTGAAAAGCTGATCTCTGTTCATGTTTGTTTGTGAAATTACTTCCTCCCTGATTCTATCTGTCCTCTTGGACAGATGCCATATTTATTTTCATTGAAAAATATTGGCTAAAAATCACCATATTGTTTGTGCTCCTGCATTTATGGCTAGCTATTGGTTTGTGTTGTATATCCCTTGATTTCGCCTCTGACTTCCAAACCTGCAACACTTCCTTTCTGCTTCCTTCCCCTTGACCATCAGTTTCTAGTTTCTGGTGTATTTCAATCACCCTCTGTCCCTTTCCCAAAGTCCACCGTGAGGCTCCATCATTTTCACTCCTCCAACCACATCCCAAAACAGACTAGAAGCAGCAGTACAGGACAGAGACCACAAGCCACTCCACAGGGATGGAGTGGGCAAGGGGCTGCCACTGAGTAGAAGTCTTACCCTGATGGGTCTTGCTGCGGTCTGGTGAAGAGAAGCTACATGAAAACTCGTGTTAAAATTTCATCTTAACCAAGGCTGCCTACACCACACAAGTCTTGACTCCTCTCAAAAGCTCTTGTTACACATTTCTTCATTACTGGGAGAGTTGCTAGGTCAGGGGATTGCTAGACGTCTGCTTTACTTGCCTAGATCCACAGAGCTTTACAGGCTGCTGTGCAGCAGTATTGTGTCACTCACGCCCTCTGGATTTTTTTTTTTTTCTGAATTTTGATTACACACGAAACAACACAGTATTTAAAAGAAAAACATTGATAAAAAAATCAGAGCATCGGTGGAGCTGACTGTACTGAGCATTGATTTCAAAATCAGATTTCATAGGACAGCAGATTTGTACAAGTCTCTTACTCCAATTAGACTTCCAGTTACAGCAAGCACTGTCAGCTGAGAAGAAATGCGTTAACAGTTCAGCAAATGCTGAATCACAGTGGACACCTTATAACTAGCCTATATTATTCCAACATACATAGATTGGCTGTTGTCATTCTCCCCACAGTGATGTGTGACATAATATACTAACATCAAGACACAACTGTAAGAAAGTCCAACTGAGAAGAACACAGTCTTAGTAAGTGTTAGGTTTGAAGAGAGATTTATGAAACCGCCACAGCAAATTCATTCACAATCTTCATTCAATCATTGCTCACAGAGAAAAGCATGTCACTGAGCATAGCAATGCCTCAGCTTCCACAGACTTGCCTGGTGGCAGAGAATAACCCAGTCTGTAGGCCAGTGCTATGTATTAGTCACCAGGCACCTTTTATAGTTGAATTATAGGTCTATGCTCCCTTTTAATAGCAAAGGAGAGGAATAGTAACTGAAAATGAACAATGTCACATGCATTTTAATTTGCATGGCACCAAAAAACCTCAGCCCAACTGTAGACTGTTAGAAACCCAGTGTATTTGCAGTATAAATGAGCAATCATTGGTGCCGCCCATAGCAAAAGAACAATTCTTCATATCTGTCTTACGCCTTCAACGCAGTCATCATCGCAGGATTTCCATTTGCAGAGAACTAAAGCACAGAGCAACTAAGTACCAAAAACTTGTTTGAGCTGTGGTAAGTTTCATCCCTAAGCTTGTAAGAAGAGGATCAGAGTTCATATTCAGACCATCTTCCCTAGGTCCCTGATCTAAACTCTAACCCCTCTCACTGGCAACAGAGGAAAGTTAATATTTGATGTCTCTGTTTGCCCTGTGTAAAAGATAAGGCAAAGTGCTTCTTCTCCTGTGAAGAGACTGCTTCTGTCAGAAGCGCCTTGTTATGCTGTGGCAGTGTAACTTGTCCCATCCCTGTACCTGGTGAAGGATGAGACTGCTGCACCATTTGCTTTAGACAGGCTGGCTTACCTGGGCACTGGGTGGCCAAGGGCTGCTGCAGCCCAGCTGCCCAGGTCCCCTCCTCACAGGTCACTACATCATGAAAGCCCAATCATCCTAAACTACATTTTAAACCAGCTCAATTTTTGTCCTTCCTGTTTTTAAGTCCACCACAGAATTTCACTGCTCTGACTTCATAAAATCTTTCTCTTTTTCCAACCAAATATATTCCTGACCGGGAAATACTTTTCATGACCGGTAGGCGATGGCCAGAATCATGTGGTTTTCCCTGCCTGCTAAAAAAAGGCACAGAGCACTGGGCTAGGGAGATCATGCTCTGTGCAAGATACCAGGGATTGCTGGAAGAGAGCTGATAATAGTGCCATGATGCCCTACAACAGGACTGTTCTAGAAAAAGAAGCGTGCCCCTTTGCCAGGACTCAGTTGGAGTGTGGGGGCTTCCACCCCCTGGGCATTCCCTCCACAACCCAGCCATTAGGTCCTGTGGGCCAGCAGGGTAGGTAGCAGGGACACCCTGGGTGTTGGGAGCAGCTGTGACACACTGTGGAGAGAACAAGGGAAAGTTCTTTGTGCCCTTGTCTTCTTTGCACATTCGTTCAGGGATCTGACTGTAAAGCTGCAGATCTGTGTATCTCTTAGCACATCTGGAGAGAAGAAAAAGATACATTAAATTTCGATTAAACTGACAAAACTGCAAAGGGTCTGCCTCTGCTGAGAGTCTGGAACAGAACTTTAAGCTACTCTGTCCTCTGCGTGAACAGTAAAATGACAGGCAGGATCCTGATCCCTTCTCCTCCCTTTTTTACCCAGGGCTGCCACTGGGAAGCTTGGTTGTGCTGCTGCCACCAGTTTACTTCAAGGGAACAGAGATCTGTATGAGATCCAGAGTGTTTTTAAAGGCTTAAAATAGGCCATAGCCTGGCTAAAAATCTAAATCAGAAATCTGTTTCCAGGGTTTGGCCAGCAGTGCCAGCCGTCACGGCAGCATGCTGGAAAGCTGGGCACGCAACTGTGCACCACTTCCCATGTCCAGGGCCGGAACATTTTAATTGGGGAAGTGTGGGGAAAACTAAAGGGCCAGGAACCAGTTAAAAAAGAGGAAGGTTTGAGGGTTCTGGAAGGGTCTGCAGGGTTTGGTTTTATAGAAGCAGAGCAGTAGGCTGCTGAGACATTCTGGCCCTGCTGTTAATCAAGGGAAGCATCCCAATAAAATAGTCTCACAATAACAGATACTGTAGCATCATTTTATTTGCTGCCGGGGCATCCCCTTTAACACATGTATAAATTGAGTGAGTGATGTATAATACCTGCCTAAGAACTTATAAACTTAGTTCCTAAGTACTTAAACACTTCTTTGCTCACTCCTTCCCACTGTTGTGCCCATAGCTGAGCTTACTCTCAGCACGCTTAGGTTTTGCCACTTCCCAAAGCAGTGAATTTGGCCTATTTATTGCTCCTGTCCTCTCCCAGATGTTGCAGCTAGAGGAAGTGACTGAAAGCAATGTTACAATAAGGGAGGAATATACATGTAGGAATGAAATTCTGAGCAACTGCTTTTGGTTTCTTTTAGCTCTGAAGTCAGCTGCTATGTATCAGACCTAGCAAAGGTGCTATGTGCTAGAAACCTTGTCTAATCTTTTCCAGCCGTGCTCTTTAGTCTAATAAAAGACAGCCTGTGGGGGCAAGTCTCAGAGTTACAGAGATTAGTGAGGAACCCAGCACCCACCGCTCCTAAATGTCCCTTCACTGTGACAGGGTGGATCTCAGAAAAAAAGCTCATGGGAAGATACAAGCACACATCAGAGGTGCTTTATTTGTGAGGGCAGGTCTAAACAAATGCCTTGTCTTACCCATGTCCGTGTACTACCACAGTTATAACAAAACTCTCACTGATGTACTTCAGTCATGTCATCCGCTTGACATTTTTTTGTTGAAAAAGAAAGAGAAGACTCACATTTCCACTGCATGGCTGCAGCAATTACACCTTGACATGCTTGTGAGGTGGGCCGATGCCAACCTTATGAAGTTTAACCAAGCCAAGTGCAAGGTCCTACACCTGGGTCAGCACAACCTCAGGCACAGCTACAGGTTGGGAGGAGAAGAGAAACCAACCGTATCCTGAGCTGCAGCAAAAGAAGCGTGACCAGCAGGTCAAAGGAGGCGATCCTGCCCCTCTACTCTGCTCTTGTGAGACCTCACTTGGAGTATTGTGTCCAGTTCTGGTGTCCTCAACATAAAAAGGACATGGAGCTGTTGGAGCAAGTCCAGAGGAGGGCCACAAGGATGATAAGAGGACTGGAGCACCTCCCATATCAAGACAGGCTGAGAAAGTTGGGGCTGTTCAGCCTGGAGAAGAGACGGCTGCATGGAGACCTCCTAGCCGCCCTCCAGGA